>NC_065511.1:4115149-4140034 GCF_006386435.1 Epinephelus moara
GCTGCAATGGACGACTTTGAACGCGATTTTGAAGAGTTTCTTGTAGCGGACACAGACCCAGAGCCATACCTGTTTGAGCCGGAGCATACAGATGAGGAACTTGGATGCTGAGCGGGCGAGAAGAGAGGCTGAATCCTCCGCTCCCATTTTGCTGCACAGAATGGAATTTGGTGCTACCATCGTTGGGGAGATATATCATCAGGAGGAAAAGCGCCGCAGAGAGTGCATCACAAGGAGTGAAGTTGTGTCTTCTTTTCCTCGCAGGTGACGTTCGGGTTCATTCTCTCCTGTTGCGTGGTAAGTGTGGTCCGTTTGCAAACTTTATAACTAAAAAAAACTTCCACTACTCTCTATCGACGAACTACTAACACTCTCTGCTGTTTCCTCCTCCTTCTTCCTTCCTTCCGCTGTCTTCGTTGGTTTATTTATACACGCGAAACACGTTCTCTGGCTGGCTGGATTGTCCGCTCGGTCTGCCGTACATACATGGCGGCGCAAGATGGCGACCTCTCTAAAGCAAGGCCCTTGCTACACCAAACGAATTTTATTTTATAGCAATTATACACTTATATAAACATATTAATGGGTAGAATATTCAGATTCAGATTCAGATTTGACAATAAACCATGCCAAATATTATACACTGGCCCTTTAATCTCCATTTTTTGAACTCTGCCAATATCAAATACTCCTTTACATTAAGAGATATCATCTGCTACTACACTAACAAAAATAACAAAGATTTTGAATTTTTACTAAATTTTGTAATCCTTCATGCTAAACTTTACATTCACAAACAAAAATTTGCCAAATCTTGCCCCAATTATAAAACCTTCCTCTTAGAATTTGATTACACTATGAAATCCTTACGTTTAATTGAAAACAGTAAAAGTATCAAATTTTTCGCTCATTATGAAACGTTTTTCCCATCCTCTGACTAAATTCTGTTGCTTCTTTTTATTGTCCTGTTATACTGTCTTTTTGTCTGTACCAACACTTTCTAGAGTCTTGGATGTATTTTTTGCATTGTCCCATTTGTGGTGTACCTGCCTGTTAACGCTTTATTGTTCAATAAAGAAAAAGAAAAAAGAAATTAGCGGAGATTTACCGTCTGTCACAGTCTAAATCCTGCTGGATATTAGTTTGTTACTCAGGACTGTCTTAAGTTACTGAATTTATGCACATCAATCATTTCTTTGGACCTCAGTTTTTGTCTTTACATTCAAATATTACACAGCGAGAATTCACCCTCAGCTCAGAATCAAACCTGTCATTTATATATTTATTATTTTTTATAACACTGTGCACAAGGATCAGACTGTCAGTCTGTTAGAGCAGCTCCCAAATGTTTATTGCACATAATGTGTAGGTCTAATTATTTAAATTTTAAAAATCGGTATGAAGTTTTAGACACGTAGTATCAATGACTAATGATCTCTATCACTGATGTCATTGGTCGCACTGATGGAACATAATTCCTATAGCCTAATATTGGGGATTATGTTAATATTTCTGAGTGAGCAATGGTGCAGCATTTCAGTGTCTTTAAATTTACTACATTTGTATCTGAAATAAAGTCACTGAATGCTGTTGAGTCAAGACACAAATAGATGTGCAACATTTTCAAATCTACTGTATTTTAACCTCAACGTCTTTTTAAGTGCAAATCACCAAACGTATTATTACTGGGTCAGACTGTGAGTTTACAGTCATGTCTTTATGTCTTTGATCTATAGCCTAGCCTATATGTTTTAAATCTTCCTATTTTTCAGTTGCTGCCTCCTGTGTTTTTCCCCATCACATTAAATATGAGCAAATATATTATTATATATTATTAATATAATGTAATGTAGCCTGATACACAGTCAGATTCCAACACTTTATCTTCATTAAGAAAATGTAAGTGTAAGTGTATGTAAAATGTAAGTCTGATAAATGATGAATAAACTTTTTTATTAACTTTATGGTTAACTTATTTACACTTTCCTCGCTCTGACTCAGGCTCTTCTTTTAAAGATAAACGTGCACCGTCTGCTACACATGCATTAATATCTCTGCATCCACTGGATTAAAATGGAGGCGCTGTCTTTTATTTACCTGTTGCCATGGTGAATCGTGGAGTCGGAGCTTCATTGATGATGGCTTTTTATTGTCGGCTTAACTCAGAGTGAACATACTCAGAGTTGACTGAACTAACTCAAATCAGCTGGAACCGGTAACTCAGAGTTGGAACCGGTAACTCAGAGTTTCCCATCTCAGGGTAAATCAACTCAGAGTTCAGGGTTAGACTCAGAGTTTGTTGAACCTCCTTCAACACTTACTCCTAATATGAACTGTTTCACATGAAACCTCAAATGCAAGACATTGATTGCATGAGATTAAGTTTGTCTGTATGAGTTTGTAAATGGCAGCTTGTGCCCTTATGTAGTGTGAACATACTATTTCTCATCAAACTGTGATAACTGTGATTAAATTCAGCATATACGTCTGCCATATGTTGCCACCCCTCAAAAATTCCTGCCCCCCTCTTGCCACCCCATAAATGTTTTTCTAGATCCGCCCCTGTGCATCCCTAATATTGTGATGATGTGCAAAGGCAGATGTGGTGTGAGTTTGGCATCTGTCCTTTTGTATTGTGAGTTCAGATTAAGTTTTTTGAGTTTTTTTTTTTTAGTTCAGATTCAGTATTTTCTCTGGAAACATTTTTGGGTTCATATGTTTTATTGTATGTTTTATTGATCTGACATGCCCTTGTGTTTTTAAAAGTTTTCCTAACCTCTGCAGAATGTTTACCTCCACCATCTGTGCCCTTTCTTATTATGTGCAGAGGTCATGTTTCAAATTCAGACCTGAAAAAAAACCACTTTCTGTATTCAGAGAAATTCACCACCAAGGAAAAAGTCACCTAAGGCCAACTCAAAGTTTCCATGTCCACTTGTCCGTGTGACGTAATTCTCATCATCCACCCATGTGCACAAGGGGCTGCACAGACCAGGGGAGATTGCTCTTAGACAACAAGGGAGGGTGAACTTCCCCTAAAATTTCATAGAAGAAATGGTCAAATATGCACTATTGAATTTACATTAAGATAATAATTTACATTGCATTAAACACGCGCTAGGATGCGTTTAACATCATGACTATGAACCCCTTTGTGATTGACAGCGCTTTGGAAATACACACCAGCATCGTTGCATTTCGAGCTCAGTCCCATGCGGATATTCATATATACACGTGTTTAGTGTGACAGTTGTTTTGTCAGTGAATCTTGTGAGTTGTAATGGAGCCAAATTATGTGCCGTTAACTTTGTTAAATGTCGCTGTTGTCCTGTTTTATATGAGAAGAGGAAAAGATCTGTAGTTGCTAGGCTAATTTATACAATGTAAAATGCCATAGGCTTGTGCTAATAACATTAGCATGTTGTATTTGTGGGGAAAATGTGTCCAGATAAAGACAAGTGTTTGTATGTGCATGCTGCGAGTTACAGTGAAGCTGATTTCTGTACTTGTGTTTGCAATTGTCTCTATTAAGCTATGTTTAATGTGTGTTTTGAATCACCTAAACTTTACAGCACTTAACAGAAACCTCAGCTGCTGACTAGTGTTTTGGATGTGTCACTGCAGAGTGACACAGACACACCACTGCACAAGTAAAAATGTTCACAACGACGTAGGTGACGTGCGTCGGCTACATCGTTGTGAGTTGGGTCTACGCACAACCATAAATCTTGCTTGACAGAGTGCCGTCCGGAGTTCTTTATTTCCATAAGCGATATAGCTTATTTTCACTGTTTGTACAGTACACACACAACACCCACTGTAAACAAGGGTTAGGGTGTTTAAACCCATCTGAAAATCTTTGAGGTGTGTTTTGCTGTGGTACTATGGCATGAGTGTGGTTGAAAAATGGCTTCAATTAAATGTTCCTTTTATAAGTTACTGCCTCGCTACAGTATGACAAATTTTATGATGTAAACTTAAAGTGAGCTTCCCCTCATTTGAAAGACCAGCAGCCGCCACTGGCACAGAGTCCCTATGCAGACATCCGTGTGCAGCCCATTTGTTTTTGACTATGTAGACTGTAGGCATAGCGAGGTAAGCCCCAACTGTGCATGCTCCGATCAAAGTTGCTCAGTGGCTCATGAAGGCAAAATAGTTCAACTGCTATATATAAAACAACTTGGATGACCCAGGGATTTTCGGCACTACTTTCGCCCTATGCAGCCAATAGAGCATGGGCACTAGAGACTTATGGAATGAATATAACTGCGTGCATGTCCACGTGACTTGCAGATGTCCGTGGATGATCAGTGCCGAAAGTATGTCCAAGCCTTCAGCGTTAACATGTTGACATGTCCTTTCAGTCCTTCAGTATTGACATTTAGACTAATTTTTGTTGTCAGTTGGAACCATTAACATGCAGTAATAGTTGCGTAACATGTTGCTGTTGTTATTTTACTCTTTCATTTCACCTATTAATGTGCAACAGATATCTAAGTGACTTTAAAGGTTCCATATTGTAAAAAGTCAGTTTTCAGCAGGTTTAGGTGCTACATGAATACTATTGAAGTATCACGATGCTCAATCCACAGAGAAATGCACACTATCTGTATTCAGAAACTGTGCCTTTAATCAATCGGTAAGGACTCCCGTAAAGTTGTGATGTCACAACTACACTATATAAAGGTAGAAACTACTGCTAAAGTGCCATTACAGTCATTCCCTGACTGCAGTGATGGTGCAGAGACGCTAATAGCGTAGATGTGAAAGACCCAGAAGCAATGACCAATTAAAGCAGACTGGGCTTTTTCAGGAGGCAGGCTTAAAGAGACAGGCACTAAAAGGGAGTGTTTCAGACATATTACAGACTTATTCAGGTAGACAGTATGAAAAAAAAATAGTAGTAGAAACCACAAATACAATACAGATATGAACAAGAAAATTAATATAATATGGGACCTTTAACACCGCGTTTATACCTGACTGGAAATCCATATTGTGTGTGACCACAGATTATGGGCTGGCTGCTCATCGCTTCTGTCATGTTGTCCAACCTGCTGCTGACCTGTGTGGCTCGCTGTACCTCCCCCATCAGCTACCTGCAGCTTAAGTTCTGGAAAGCATATGCTCAGGAGGAGAGCAACCTGTTTGATTCATACAGCACTAAACATGCCAAAGAGCTCGCTGAGAGGAACCTGAAGAGCTTCTTTAACCAGACACCACCTGAAAACATCATCACCCCTTCCAACAAAGCCTGGGAGAAGATCTCCTCTCTCTACAAGTTCAGCACCAAAGATCACTACTACAGCACCCTACACCGGTATGTGGAGGATTGTCTAGAGACTGATGACGAGACAATGAGGATGATGAGGATGGCTTCTGTCAAGTCAAGCGAGCCTGCTGATGACACCCCTGCTGTTCTTGATTTTGTAGATGATGGCAGGATTGCTCTGTGATGATTTTTTTATTTTTTTGTATGAACATTTTTATTGATTTTTTTCCCACAAATAATACAAATAAAAACAAACAAACAAATTAAACAACAAAACAAAACAAACAAAAACACAGACCACCACACTGACACATTTCAACAGTCAAGCACTACAAATCACTGACAGCATCACACCAACAAATCAACCATCAATTCACAGACAGCCAGTCGGTAAAAGGGCTCCATGTAAGCATATATTGATCCAATTTATCCAGTAGGGAGTATGTCACCCTCTTGTAAGCAGCTAGTTGTGCCATTATTGTAGTCCATTCTTCAAAGGGGGGTGTATCCGTTTAGCTGTTGTGAGAGCCAAAATAATCCACCTTTCCTCGAAACACGAAAAGTCATTGTCCTGAAGCTCAGTGGTCAATCCCAAGATAGACAGTTTTGCAGAGATTTGGAACTTTTTGTGCAGGACTTCAAATATAATCTGATGGATGTTATTCCACCAGTCCTTAAGTGCTGAACATGTCCAGAGAATATGTAGTATAGAGGCACCACTTCCGTCACATCTCCAGCAAGAGTCTACTGGTATTAATTTCCATTTATAAAGTTGTTGTGGTGTCTGATGCCATCTATGTATTATTTTCAGTTGAATAAACCTATTACCCATTTCTTTGTACATTGTATTAATGTTATTTAAACATGACTTTCAATCTTCAGGAGATATGTCTACCCCCATGTCCCCTGCCCAGTGTTTCTTAACCTTGAGCAAAGGATCACATAGTTGTTCCTGTAATAAACCATTGATCTTAAGAGCAATGCCCCTACCTGAACTTGATCTAATCAGCTGTTCTTCAAATGGGCTGCCCGTAGGACAGGTAAGCGGGCCTCCTAACCATTTAGACAGGGCACTATGCATTTGGACATACTTCCAATATTGATTATGTGGTAATTTGTATATATCCACTATTTGGTTTAAGCTTAAAAAGTGCTTGGAATTGCTATCATATAGATGTAAAATATAGGTTATCCCTGCTTTTTGCCAAATACTCCAATTAACTGTTTTTTTTTTTTCCAATTAGAATTTGCTTGTTATTCCATAGAGGCACATGAGGGGATTTCAAGAAGTCCCAACGGCCCGCTCTGTGCAGTTTATGCCACATTAATTTAGTGTTAGCGATAATAGGGTTATCATTCTGTAATGGCAATTTTGTGCTAAGTAACTCTGACCAAGGGGACAGCTCTCCACTTACTTCAGCCTCTATTTGGAACCAACTTGGCTTATCTCCTGCCTTGTCATTAGGTAACCATATTCTTATGTGCTTCATATTGAAAGCCCAGCAATGCCATCTAAAGTTGGGAAGAGAAAACCCCCCTCTCTTTGTGTGGGCCTGTAATTTCTTTATTCCTAAACGGTGATGTGAATTGCCCCAGAGAAAATCTAAAATAAGAGTGTCAAAATCTCTAACGTAGGACTCAGGAATATTCAGAGGAAGGTGAGATAGTATGTGATAAATGACAGGTGCAGTCATCATTTTAACAGAGTGTATTTTCACCCAGAGTGAAAGGTGGATTTTAGTCCACCTACCAAAATCTGATTTCATTTTCTGAAGCAGTGGGTTGATGTTCTCTCGGACCATATCTTTATAATCAGGAGTTATTCGAGGGTAGATGGGCAATAGCCTGATATAGGCATGGCCTCAGATTTGTTCCAATTGATGCGATATCCAGATAGCAGTGTGAACTCTTCAATACAGTTTAATAAAGTGAGTACGGATTTTTCTGGTTGCGTTAATAGTACTAACATATCATCTGCATACAGTAAAAGTTTAAGAAGGATACTGTCCACTGTGATCCCATGTATATCTAAATTATTCCTCAGTTTCTGCGCTAAAGGCTCCACGGCAAGCACGAACAAGCCCGTCTAATATTATCGGAGCTATAGCGATTTGGGATGAAGCCTGATTGGTCCATGTGAATTATACTTCCAATGACTTTTGACAAGCGAATTGCTATATCTTTACTAAGATCTTTTTATCGCAGTTGAGTAATGAAATAGGTCGATATCCTCTAGGGTCTAAATCATCTTTCCCCTTTTTGTGAATGAAAGATATAACTGCAGTGTGCATCTGTGATGATGTTTTAAGCATCCAAGGATTGTCTATATTAGGGTTAGACCAGTTTGCTGAAACTACATGGATTATACTGAGAACCTCAGCAGGGCTATACTGGTCCACCACAATCGATCACACAAATGTACACACAGATGTATAATATATGAAATATATATTATATAATAAATGTGTTTGAGCTTTTTTCTTAACATTTAGGGGTACACATATTAAAGGGATAATTCAGTTTTTTTGATGTGGGGTTGTATGGGTTACTTTTCCATAGTCAGTGTATTACATAAAGTAGATATTAGTTGGCACGCCCCTAGTTTAGAGAAGCAGGCTGGAAGCTAAGCAATATACTGTTTTGGATGGGGGTCAGCAAAGAAAACGTAGGCCTATTAACAAAATAAGTGATCTAGGCAGTGGTAGACCAGCAGCTCCTGTGTTCAGCAATAGGAAATCACTGTTTTTCTTCCGGTCGGCAGGCAGATGGAGTAGATGTGTTTAGGGATGGGTATCGTTAAGATTTTAATGGTACTACTACTCTTATCAATACTGCTTATCGATCCGGTATTTTAACGGTACTCTTATCGATAGTTTTTGAGGAAGAAAAAAACAAATTAAGAACATAAATTGCTTTATTTTCTCAATTCTCATTACGCAACAAAATAGTTTTNTCTATTATAGGCTACATCAATGATATTTCAATGAAATAAATTACTTATTGACTTATTCATACTTCAAAAACAGCATCAATAAGTGATTAACATAGGGGGGATCAAAATAAAATAAATAAATAAAATAAAAATCAACCAGCCACCCTCCTCTGATAAGTAAAGAACAGTCCCTAAAGTGCAGTGAGGTTTACCTGCCACAAAGAGTAATGTGAACGGCTCGTTTCTCCTCTGACACGTCACATACCTGTGTGCCGCCACGGATCGGCTGTTCAGGTACTTTTGGGCAGTCATGACACCAACAAAGAGGAAACTATTGGACCTGGAGCCAGGCTTCTCCGTTGCCAGTAAGCCGTTACCTTGCGCCGCGGAGCACTATGGCCGCCGTATTTGACAGGAATACGTATTCCTGTCTATGTCTGTGACCCCCGTTCAACCCACAACCGACAGGATTCTGCTGCTGGTTGAAATCTGTACTCGCACAGCGTGCTCCTGAATGATTTCTTTTACTTGCACAAAACTATTTTTAGTCGCAAATGCAGTAAATTGCTCGCACCGTAGAGCTCTGTGGAAAACAAATCACTGTAGCATATGTAGCAGGATGAGATGCATCATCCCTGCTCTCATGACGAGTGTGCCACCTTGCTCTCCCCTCAGCACATTAACCAACCAGCACCTGAGGCCACTCTATATAGGAGGGCAGTGCCCATCTTGTCGCCCTCTCGCTCTTTGGCTCTGAGGCCCGCCCACTTCCTGGTCGCCTCACTTCCCCCTTCCCACTGTTGCTGGTGCAAGTAATGTGGCAGTAGCTGTCTTGCTTTGGTACCTGATTTCGCCTGATTCGGCACGTTATTATATTGGTCGCTATGTTTGGTTTCAGACGTTGGATTGTCAGACACCGTGCCGACGTAACCGCTCACGGGGAATCTCCGTTCCGGCGCATGTGGCTTATTGGCGGCCGCGGTTTGCAACCGCAGCCATCTGAGCGTGGGGCTCTCCTCTCCTCTCCCGCATGCGGTCTGACGCAGCCTGATCGGTATGTACAGCGCATGTCAACCTGTCTCTCTGCTCTCACCCTTAACATGTAGTTTGTCTTTTATATTAATTTAGTTTATTTCTTTTTATTTATGGCAGACACTGACAGGTGGGCCATGTGACGCTGCTGATTGTGAACCACTGCTGCTTTGCTTGGGTCTGCTTTGCTTTGCTCCTGATTTGCTGTGCTTTACTGCTGCTTTGCACTGATTTGTGTACACCGCCATTTGCCGTGCCTTGCCTCTGGGCTGTGGCTTTCCTGCCTTGCTTCTGCCGGTGTCAACTATGCTGGCGTTGATAGGAGGCTCGTGCAGCTAAAATAAACGAACTGTATATGCTGACGTTCGCAGCCCATTTTCCTTGGGCCCATATTTTATGTGTGTGAGCTGCGGGGTTAACTCCCTTATTTTCTCATTGTTGTTCATTGGCTTCCCATTTGCTCCTTTTGTCACCACTGGAGGTGCACTCAATTGATTAGTTTCAATTATTTTTGTTTTGGTTATCTGATGTCATGTTAACTTTATTTTGATCAAGTGTCGTTTATATTCTGTTTGAATAATTCTGATTATTTTGTGTACATTGTTCTTGTTAAATTGTTTTGAAATATTTATGGCAGCTAAATTATTTTGTTAATTTGGTTAAGTTGCAAACTTGGTCGCTGCCCCTTTGTTAAAAGCTTTGTATTTATTTTTGTTTATTGGTGATTTGATTATTTGAGTTCACCCCAATAATCGTTTCCCCTCTCCTTTCAGGTGCTGGAAGCTTACGGTGGTGGTCTTGGTGCCCTGGTGGTGGTGTCCCCTTTTGTGTGCTGTGCAACCCCCGGTTTTCATTTGGTTTCCCCGTTGTGTGTTTGCGTGCGTGAGTGACACGAGTGACTGGGGTGCTCCTTTTCCTGGGATTCCTCTCGCCTCCTCATTGCCCCATTCCCCTCCACTGGTAAGCTCCAGCCCTGTTAGTGTCCTCCCTTCCCTTCACATCCCTGTATGCATGGTATTTTTATTAGGTATTTTTAATAACTTTTGTAATAAAGCATATTGTATTTTAACCAGAACCACGTCTCCCGCCTCAAGTAAAACTAACCTGTGTGCCTTGTATTGGTACTATAACTATTTCCTGGGCTAAATTCCCAGGGGGGAGTTGTCTGGCTTCCATTGGGTTGTTTATAAATCTAACCATTGTACCAACCCCACTCGTACGTGTGTGCTGCCACACATATATAAACAAATCTAGCCTACAAGTAAAAATATTAGGTATTCTAGGTATGTTAGGTATTCTAGGTATTTTATATGGTGATGTAACATTAATCACTATGGCTAGACCAGAGGGGGGGAAATCCCACGCACCCAGCCCAGGCTATAATTATGCTTATATTCATGTATTTAGAAGTATCTGAAAAATACACAAATAAAATCACAAATCTGAAACCCTATTTAGTAAATAGGGTCGCAAAATAGCTAATGGTTATTAACTCCACGTGTTGGCTGCTAGCATAATGTTACAAACCTGGACTGGACGTAGATGAACTAGCTGTGCTAGGGCAGCCAAACACTGTACATCTTTCTGTCTGAATATGATGCACTTTTGCAAGGTGTTTTGACAAATTACTAGTGTTGCCGCCCTTACGCGCAAAACATTTGTCACACTTGTGACAACGCGCTGTGTCTGCATCAACTTTTGACCGTTTGGCTCTCTCCGCCATCGTTACCTATCTAAAGGTAGGCTACGAGCTTGAGTTGGTGTAACGTTATGCGCTGTCTTGTGTGTGTGTATGTGTGACTGGAACAACAGCCCAGCCCCCCTGCTCTCCACTCACACACAGCAGGCAGCCAGGGTGAGCGACACAGATCTCTCGTCTTCAGGGAGAATAGCGAAAATTATGATACAATGACGGATAATTGACGGAGTTGGTGAGATAAATGTGCAAGATAACGTTTATCATGTAAAAACAAACAAACAAAAAAAAACGCAACTGGTCCAGGACCGATAGCAGAACCGTTAAGGTCAGAGCTTATCAATGCTGCGGTCTTGAAGAATGTAGCCCTGGGGCTCGTTCAATACGTTCGGTACCCATCCCTAGATGTGTTGTGAGTGTTCCAGTGAGGAACACTAAACTTTATTTACCATCCAGCCCTCCAACTCAAGGGCCAAAATGATTATTTTTTCCCTCATATGTTTCTTTTCAGTTTCACCTGAACAACCCATTTTATTTCTAAAATGTCCTCGAAGAGTGGCAAGTCAGGCAAAAAAGAAGATGCTAACGCTAGCTTAACACTGGAAGCTATCACTGCACTGCTCGAGCAGCACCCTTCAAGGCGTTAGCCACCGAGTTCAAAACATCATTCAGTCTGCTTGACTCTAAACTTGACAGCGGCCAACCTGTCTCATCCCTTGAACTCTCTTCAGAGGACCTTGGTCAGCGAGTTGTGGACCTTGAAAGCATCTGCTCTATTCTCCGGGATGAAAATGCTAGGCTAAAGGCTAAAGTTACTGACTTGGAGAGCCGAAGCAGGTGGCAGAACATACGTATCCAGGTTCTACTGGAATCCACTGAAAGCGGCCATCCTACGGAGTATTTCTCAAAGCTGCTGCATGAAGTTTTTGGGAAAGACACACTACCATCTCTGCCAGATCCAAACCAGAAAGTGGCCGCGGCCAGTCATTGGCCGCCTACATCGCTATCAGGCAAAGGATCCCCTCATCAGAGAGGCACGGCAGAGAGGGAAACCTCAGTATCGTGGCCAACCAATTCGGGTTGTAGAAGACTACAGCCCTGATGTTCTTAACCAGCAAGTGGAATACAGAGACGTAATAGAAGAACATTACAAAGTGGGTCTGAAGCCTGCTCTGCTCTATCCAGCCCGGCTCCGTCTAACGCTGCCCAGTGGAACCAAAAAGTGGATTGGCTCTGTCGACGAGGCACACAAGTACATTGACAGCCTCCCCACGCCATCAAAACCTCCGTGAAGGGACTTTTTCATTACTTTAGACCCATCAGAAGTAAGGTAGCACTGTTCACTGTCCTATCTTTCTACGTGTTCAGCGCCATGTTAACTGATGCCAGTTGTTTCATTGGTGAACATGCCCAATCTTGTGACTCATTTGTGAGTATTTTTGCCCTGCTCCCTTGCCAGACAACCTCTACAGACTATGATTAATATTCACAAGCAAATATTACTCTATTTGGACACTCTGCATGAATATTGTACCTATCACTAGATCTTTTTTTAGTTCTGTTTTTGCATATGACTTGGTCCTTTTTATTTTAGCGTTACTGATTTCTAGTTTAATGTTGCACAAAAATGCTAGTGTAGTAAGTTTTTTACCTGAAAGCTCTTTAACAATTGCATTTAACAGGTTGCATTACGTTACCTCAGTGCTCTGTAGGATTGTTATCTATGGTTGTTATGACTGCCTAAATCTGTTTGACTCTATATCATAAAGGCCTGGATAGACTTAATGTTATCTGTAATAATATTTCAGAACTCACATCTGGTTTTCTAATTTGTCTAAGTTTAAATGTCAATTTTGAGTTGCTGTATCCACTTATATTTAGGGTACTGGAGCAATGGTTAGTTTAGTGCGAGACAGGAAGATGTACTATTACATGTTGTTTGTTCTGAGGAGCTTGCTGCCTTTTTTTTTTAGCAGCTGTCTTGGTTGGGGAAAGTCGGTTGGGGGGGATATGTCACTGCCAGCCATTTTTGATTTCCTTTCATTTTTTGTACAATGCAATAGTCACTCTTCTCTTAAGTTTATTTCTTAAAGAGGCACCAGATAGCATCTTTTCCTAAATATACCATTATGAAAATAATTTGGGTTGCACAGGGTAGTGGCCACAGTAAAAAAAAGACTATCTGCGTTTACATAGGTTAATTAGTGGCTTTGCAATCTTTGTAATAAGCTTCTGTCACCAGGGGCGAAATTTTGCAGAAAAAAATCTGCTTTAGGCAACGCGTCATGTATTACGAAACTAGTCGGTCAGCCAATCAGGGACTGGAGCGAGTTCTTATGAGGAGTTGGGCATGAGATAGTTGAGTCATGGGCACAATGGCAGACGGACAAAGTTTGGAAACAAGTGAAAAACAGCCTAGTGAAAGAAAACGAGCTCCTCTGTCTGAGGAGGCAAAGAAGAGCAAAAAGGAGAGTGATAATGTCTGAGGAGGCAAAGAAGAGCAAAAAGGAGAGTGATAAAAGAAGAGGAAAAACAAGAGTAAACTTCATTCAGGCGTTCAAGAGATGGAAGGCGCTCCGTGACCAAAGAGGCTTAAAAACCAATGTCAAGCTAGCTTTCTCTCTAATGGATCAGTAAGTAACACGGCTAAATGTTAGCTAGACGAGAGAGGACTGTACCGTACTGGCTGCTAGTTCATTCCTAGCTGGCCAGCATCGCAAATCGCTGCAACCAGGGACCGGGTAGTGAGTGTTGGCTGACATCCTCGTTGCCATTCTACGGCAGCCCTCGGACAGTGATACCCCTCTCCCTTCCTTCTGTTCTCTTCTCACGGAGGCAGCTATCGACGGACATCGCCCAGCTAAGTTACGCCCAGCTAAATGAACACTGGACTTTTCACTGCAACGGCCTTAGACTGAGGAGCATCAAAATCAGTTAACGTTAGTCCACACAGCTCTCCCAAGCTGGCCTGGAGAGCAGGGAGATCATGTCGGTCACTGGCCATAAATGTGAGGGCAGCCTTCGTAGCTACTGGGCACCCAGCATCTCCTACCGGGAGAATTGGAGTAAAATCCTCTCCTCCGCTCCCGTTTGTCTGGTGAACGCCTCTCCTCTGTCAATCAAGCCCGGTTCTAGGCAGTCATATATGAGGGGGCAGTCATAAATGTGAAGGGGGCATCATGCTCCAGCACATTTTTGCCATAGGTAGAGCTGACAAATAAAGGTCACTCACTCACTCACTCACTCGCAGGATGTGGGGACGCTGTGTGAGTGCCCTATAGAGGGTGTCAAAGCACCGTGGTCTCAAATGTGCTCACCGCTTGTTTTGTTGTTGATAACAGTGTTTTCTACATGGAATTGGGTTGTTGTTAGCTGTGTGTCCAACCCCCAACCTAAACAAATGGATTGCACTTTATCAGGCCTCTACCCTAAGACCTGTCCAACTTGGGTGTCTCACCTGAAGACTAAGCTCCTGCTGGTATAGCTCTTAGGGTCACTGAGGCACGCAAATCCCCTGACCACAATAAGGTGGCAACCCCTCAGGGAGGAAAACTGAAAAATAAAATAAACAAAAAATGAAATTAAAAAAAATAAAATAAAATATCCTTCATCCAGGCACAACCAACATCTTAACATTTATCTTATTGGATGGCCATTAGGCATCTAAGCATATGAAATATTAATAATAATAATAATTACAATAACCTCACTATAGCCAGTATTTACCAAAGCTAGTCTTATAAAAAAAATTCTCAAACTAACAGAACTAACAAACACAACAGATATAGGCTAGAGCAGAACATTTTATATTTTTTTGTCTTTTTTTTTTGTTGTTAGCAATTTAACAGATTTCTCTTCACTTTGAGCTGCTGAAAGCTGCATGAGTGAAAAGTTAATAAAAGCTTTGTAAAAATAAAAAAACAGCGTGCAGAACTAGAGGCTGAGCGGGGCTTTACGTAGGGGTCTGGCACACACAGGGCATTTGTCGTCAGTATGTGACATGCAGCAGGCACTCATCTCTCGCTGTGCTTGTGTGATTGAAAAAACGTTCGCACTGACAGACTCACACTCTGTGCTCACACTGATATATTTACTTTTGTTTTTTGTTAACTATATATTAAGTATCTCATGACACGAGACGCTACGACGAGTTTAACGGAGCTTCACTTTACTGCTGCATTCTGCCTCACTGAGACACCTGACGCCAATGCATCTTGGCTCATTTGCATACTAAACAGTGATTGGGTGTTTACTGGGGGGAGGGTCTCTGCCGACTGCAGACAGTAGATCACACACAGCCGGCACACAGCACGAAGTGGAGTGGAGATAGATGAGAAAACTTTTCTGTTTTGTGCCTTTTTCAGCCGACTTGATTTGAGGGGGCAAGACATTTGTTTAAGTGGGCATTGCCCCCTCTTGCCCCTGCGTAGATCCGGCCGGGTCCATGTCATTGGTCCAACAGCCCATTGGTTCGACATCCCATTAGTCCGACTGTCCGCGGTGCTGAACGGCTCACGGCGGGCGTATGGTGCGCCGCGACCGGCTCTGGGTCAGCTGGGAAAGGCTTGAGGCGAAGCAGGCTCACAGCTTATGTGTTTGTCACTTTCTTTTTCATTTTAACCCACACCATGATCTTTTCCTGACCCTAATCAAGTGGTTTTTGTGCCTAAACCTAACCAGACCTTAACCACAGGGCATCATGATGATTTCGGAATGGGGATGTCGAACCAATGGGCTGTCGGACCAATGGGCAGTTCCCGATCCGGCCTCGCTGTTAATACACTCTGCCAGCAATTTAATAATATTGATGCCAGTTGTAACATTTGAATGTTTTAGTAGTACATTTGAATGTTTTAGTAGTAAGCCATGTTCTAAGCGGGATAATGTATAGTGAGCTGGTGACTGTTCTAAAATAACTTCTCCCTGTCGGGAGTTATTTTTCAACAGTCACCGGCTCACTATACATTATCCCTTACGTGTCTACTATTGTTTGCACTGATGCTGTACATATTGGTATAATTTACTGTGCGTTGTTTGTACTGGTACTGTGCATTCTGGTATAATTATTTGCATTACTATTTGTTTTTTCCTCAGATAAATCTGATAATTGTTGCTCGTAGGGCTGCAACTAACGATTATTTTCATTGTCGATTAATCTGTCAATTATTTCTTCGATTAGTCGACTAATCATTTTATCGAAAAATGTGTTAAAATGTTGAAAAATGTCGGTCTGTTTCTCCTAAACCTCAAAATTATGTCATCTAATGTCTTGTTTCGTACTCATACCAAAGGGTTTTAGTTCACCGTCATGGGAGAGTGTGTAAAGCTGCCAATATTTCAACATAAGAAGCTGCAATAAGAGTATTTTGGGGTACTTTTATAGTACTTTTCTATGAAAAATGACTCAAACTGATTAGTCGATTACTAAAATAGTTACCGATTATTTTAATAGTCGATTAGTCATCGATTAGTCGATTAATCGTTGCAGCCCTAGTTGCTCGGTCTCTTTACTCATTTATTTAGTATAGTGTCCACACACCTTCTCATTCTACATATACATAGAGGTATACTGGTGGCTTTACAGCCTACATTTTATTGATTATCTGATCCCCACGGTCAATTTGGTCGTTGCGACAGTGCGAGCAACACCGTTGATGCTAGGTGGTGCCAAGCTAAAAAAAAAAACGAATCCTATCTGTTGCCTCTTTAAGTTACTGCGCTCACGTCCTAACCTTCTCAGTGAAGCTGTATGGATAGACACCTTGAATTAGTGAGCTGGAATGATAAGGGTCTAAAGTTTTTTTCACATCTCAAACAATTTAAAGCAGAAATAGCCTTCCTGCAAGAAATCCATATCGCAGTGCAAACACTGGCCGTTTGTTAAGATGGTTGGGGCAGGGTTTCACTCCTCTTTTCAAGCCAAATCCCAGGGAGTTTCGATTATTTTCAGTCAACACATTTCTTTTGAGCCGCACAATGTGATTTCTGGCAGATTTGGTCTATATGTTATGTCTCTGGTAAGCTATTTAATTCACTTGTAGTCTTCATAAATGTTTACGCCTCGAATGTGGACGATGTAGGTTTTTTGAACAGTTGTTTTCATTATTATTGGATCTCAACACATATTCTCCAATACTAGGAGGTGACTTAAACAATTGGCTAGATCCGATTTTAGACCGATGCTCTACCAACCCCAGCGTTGCAAGTAGGTCGGCCTGTTTCATTCGATATTTTCTCTCTAATTATGGTGTATGTGGTGTGTGGCGTTTTCTGCATCCAAGCGAAAGAGAATATTAATTTTTCTCACACATCCACCACACCTCTTCTGGAATTGAGTATTTTTTCATCGATAACCAACTCATTTCCCTCATTCAGTCCTGTGCTTATCAGAGTATTGTCATTTCCGACCACACCCCTATTGTCTTGACTATGTCCCTTCCTGGCCTCCCCTTCATACTAATATGTCTCCAGATACCTCTGTCTAATTGTCTGGGATGCCCTTAAAGCTTATCTTCTGGGGCAGATTATAGCATACACTGCTCAAATGAAACGAAAATCCTATAAAGAGCGATCAGACCTTGCCCACCAAATTGGAGACACAGAACCTTCTCTGCAGGATTCAGAGAAGTCTGAGCATAACAATGGGGAAAGCAGTGACGAAAATTTCTTTAAAAATTCTGCCGGGAAGCCATCAGGGCCCGGACATTTGTTTGTATGCAAGGAGGAGATGGCGGAAACTATTTCTGCCTGGGATATGGGCTCATCTAATCTCTTCATTCATCGTCATACTTCTACTGTTATTATACACATATGGTTATTGGCACATATGTATACTATCATATATTAATACATACTTTCAACATATTGTACCACAATAGCTGTAATTATAATTATAATATTATTATTTTCATTAATGTTGTTGTAAGCTACTGTCATTACCGTCTGTCCTGCATCTCTCACTGTCTCTGTCTTTCTTTCTGTCTCACTGTGTCATGCAGATTACTGTTAATTTATTATGTTGATCTGTTCTGTACGACATTGATATATCTTGATCAAGTTGCTGAATTTTCAGGATAAGGTGAAAATTCTTCACCTTGCCAGGGAGAAGATTAATCTAGACTTCAAGGGGAAGCGCATCTACATCTATCCTGATTTCAGTCCTGACCTGATGACAGGCGCAGGAGCTTTGATCCCATCAAACGTAAGCTCTGTGAACTCAATATGAAGTACTTTCTCCGTTACCCCTCCATGCTGTGTGTTGCTGTGGATGGCAAACAGCAACGCTTCTTCACCCATAAAGACGCTGAAGCTGTCTTTATGTCCACTGCAAACTCTCTTGGATAGTAAAGTGCCGTTGAGGTGAGGTTGCTGTCCGTGACTGTCGCTAGCAGCTGCTATCACTAGCCTAGGGGCTTTGATTAGCTTACGAAGATCCAGTTAGTTAAACAAAGTGACTTTCTTTTGAGCTCATCTTTTTTTTTTTCTTTTTTTTAAAGATTATTTTTATGGGCTTTTTGCCTTTATTGACAGGACAGAGAGTGAAATGGGGAGACAGAGAGAGAGTGGGGACTGACATGCAGCAAAGGGCCGCAATCCGGACCCGAACCCACAGCCGCTGCAGCGAGGCAACGCCTCTGCACATGGGGCGCCGGCACCATCCACCACGCCACCGACGCCCCGAGAGCTCATCTTCTTTAAATGACGTGATTATTGATATGTTGACACACTTTTTTTTGTGTTTCTCAGTTGTAGATGCAACAGGTAACTTTTTACCTGTCTCTTTGTTATACTGCTTGTTTACATTTCACAGTGTCGATAACATCACTTCCGTTTTCTGGCATGATAGAGACTACTTTTGTGACACTGCCCTCTAGCGGTGGGTATTATTAGCTATTGTTTGTGTTATCTGGTTATACATTTCTGAGCTATGAAAATGTAACAGAAGGTTTTTGTAATCAGTCCGGTACTGCACAGCGAGCCAGTGTAGTTGGATGAGAATGGGGGTGATGTGGTCGAATGATTTGGTGAGGGTGATGATCCGGGCAGCAGAGTTTTGAATGATTTGAAGTCTGTTGATGAGTTTGGTGAGAAGGCCAGAGAGTACTGCATTACAGTAGTCAATATGAGATGTAACAAATGCATGGACCAATTCCTTGTCTCCCCAGTTGCTCATCTTTACAGTGTCTGTCAGGTTTGTGTTTCCCTCTTGCTACTAGCTGCTCGCTTGTTCCTGCTATCAGCTGTTTCCTGTTTATCCACCGCCAGTGGATCGCACATGCGGCGTCATCAACAGCTCCTCCCACAAGTCTTCAATAGCCCCTCCCGTTGCGGAAGGCCGCCTCGGTCTTTTTAAACTAAAAGGGTTCCGCCAATATGACTACCCTACGAGGCAGAAAATTGGGCACTTCCGATCAACTCACCAATCCGGCTCTGTGTGTCTAAATGCTTGCAGCTGGCCGGCAAAAACATTCGCAGAAAATCTGGCAGTGTATAAGAGGCTAGTGATGGGTGGAGTCTGGAAATGTTGCGGAGGTGGAGGAACGCGGTCAAGGTAATATTTTTTATGTATGGTTCAAATGAGAGAGTGCTGTCCAGAATGACACCAAGGCTCTTGACGTGGCTGGAGAAGGAGACAGGGAAGTTGGGAGAAGGGTGGGGGGGTGGGTGGAGGAGTTCAGCGCAGAGGAGAACCGATACCGTCAGTGCAATACTAAGGTCTTTGATAATTTACACCCGGTGCTAATTTAGTACCGGGTTTCGGTGCCCATCCTTAATCAAAACACAAACGAAGTGAAGCTTGTAGAAATGAAATAAAGTTTGCCAGGAAGTGGGGTACGCTGCAAGAGAGTGTTCCACCAATCAGTGTTCTTCAGCACACCACCCTGCCCCTCAAGAATTCTGGGTAATCTGAAAAGTCCTACCCCCCTACTAGGTACTTTTTCCAGGGTAAGTTTGGGGTTGAGGGAAAGTTTTTTACCCAGGTAATTTCGGTGGAATTTCAAAATTCTGGGTAATTGATAAAAGTTCCTGCGGTGGAAAAGGGGCTAATGATGATGTGAGGGACGTGGGTGCTTTGGATTTTGGCCAGGGTGTTTTTGGAACCAATGAGCAGGGCCTCGGTTTAGCTTCTGTTGAGCTTCAGGAAGTTCCTGCTCATTCAACTCCTGATGTCCTCAAGGCAGGTGGTGAGGGAGGTGGAAGGAAGGGCAGTGGAGGGTTTAGTGGAGATGTAGACCTGTGTGTCATCTGCGTAGCAGTAGAAATGAGCACCATGGTGAGGAAGGATTGTGCCCAGGGGAATGAGGTAGATGATGAATAAAGTGGACCCAATACTGACCCCTGGGGCACACCCAGTGAAACAGCAGAATACCTCGACCTGTGGTTCCTCATCTGGACAAACTGTTGTCTGTCAGTAAGATATGACGTGAACCACAAAAGTGCAACACCAGTGATCTCAATTTCAGCCGTGCGTTCCAGGAGTAGTGGGTGGGAGATGGTACTGAACGCAGCACTGAGATCAAGGAGGATAAGGACGGTGAGCAGTCCAGAGTCAGCTGCATGGAGGAGGTCAGGGCTGTTTCAGCACTGTGTTTTGGATGAACACCAGATTGGAAGGGTTTGTGGAGGTTGTGTGAGTCGAGGTGGGACTGACGTTGAGTGGCAATCACCCTCTCCAGGATTTTGGATATGAAGGAGAGGTTAGAGATTGGCCTGTAGTGGTTAAGGTCAGCTGGGTCAGCACCAGGTTTTTTCGAGGTTGGGTGTAATTGCAGCCAATTTAAGAGTGGGGTCAGTGTACATTTGGGTGTGTACTGAAAGTCAGGTTTTTTTGCACAGCCGCTCCAGTCGATGACCAGCAGTTTTCAGCTGGTGAAGATCGGAGGTAAAACAGGGAGCAGTCTGGGTAAAGGAGACTGTTCGGGTTTTTAGGGGGGCCAGGACAGTGAGGGAAGAGGAGAGACAGTAATTGTAGTGATTCACCAAGTCAGCAGGATGATGGGGAAGGGCTGGGGTTGGAGGTGATCAGGGTGGTGAGGTCTGTAGGGTTGATGGTTTTTGATGTTTCTGAAGGAGATAGTCAGATGCTCTTTAACTTTGGATAATGAGGCATGAACATCAAACAGAACAACTTTCATCGTATGCATGGATATCTGTAGGGCCTGGTGAACTGTCAAACAGAATTGCCCTTTGGGACAAATAAAGTTGTTTTGATTTGGTCAGAAACTGTGAACTCGGTGGCACAGAGATTAGAGGGAATGATATCAGTGCAACAGATTAAGTCAAGTGTATGACCCTTGTTATGTGTTGGGAGATTGACATAATACTAAGACAGTCAAGGAGTGAGATGAAATCATTGGCAAAATGGTTGGATGGGTCATCAGTGTGGATATTGAAGTCACCCATGAGAGGGGACATGGCACATACAGATGTTAACAGGGAGGAGAATTCAGTCAGAAAAACAGGAGGGCTTTGGTGGTCGGTAGATGGCAATAATAATGATGGGTTTGGGACCTGTGAGTTTTACAGTACAGCAGTGACTTTGATGCTCTCACACTATAGCACAGTGAGTCCGCCCCCCCTTCCTGCAGCCCAGGGTTTACTAATGTAAGCATAACCGGGTGGGACAGCTTCGTTAAGCTGGGAAAAGTCATTTGGCTGATGCCAGGGCTCAGTGAGGCATAAGAAGTCCAGCTTTTTGTCCAAGATGAGTTCCGAAACCAGCAGGGCCTTACTAGTGAGGGATCATATATTGCAGAGAGCCAGTTTGAAACAGACAAGTGGCACATAGGTGGCTGTCTTTTGAACGGGGGATAACGCACTGTGATTGACTGTGCAGGTACAGGTGCGAGGGGAGCAGGGCTGAGTGGACCAGAAAGAGGGAATATTGCTTTTGTTGGTGTGTTGTGTGTAATGGAAATTCCGACCAGATCCATGATGGACATATCTTGCTCACCTGAGAATGTCACAATGGGCAAGCAGATCTGGAGGGGTGCTGGAGTAGGACCGGAGACGCAACAGCTCATTTGCAGAGTACCGCAGTGGGAGTGATGCACTTATGATCTATATGAAAAGGTTCATAATCTACATAGTGAGGAGACAGTTTAGAGACTGTGTTATCCAGCGGATTGATGAACCTGTTGATTTTGAGGAAGCTGAAAGACCAGCCGAAGTGTAGAGAGTCCCCTGGTAGCAGCCGTGCCGGGGTACACAACAGCGGGGAAACCAGACACACGCCGCCGGGTCTGAGCTGCAGGTTATCCGGCAGGCTAACGCTGGGCACTGGGTGGGGCGACCTCTGTGTTAATGATCCACAGAAACGAGGTGCCAGGGAGAGGAGGCAGAGTGGCAGCAGACTGTCCTGAGCAAGCGTGCGTAGCAAAGCACACCAGAACAGAGAGTCCAGTCACTATGAGCACAGCGGAGACCTGACAGTCCCAAGGCCACAGGTGAGGCATTTGCCGGCAGGGTTAGCTTCCAGGATACCAAGTGACAGCAACAGTAGCAACAGGCAAGCAGAGACAGTCGGATTGTAAAACTGCTGTTTCGGCATCTCAGAGTGTTATATCCGACTTTAAATAGTAACTAACAGATGAAGCACAGTCTGACTGGACAGACAACATACAGGGTTCAGTGGCTCAGAACCAAACAAACAGAACAGCGGAGGAGGGGCAGCAGCAGGTTGCCAGCGGTCCCTTCATCTAACTGTGTGGATCAAAATATTGGAGGGAAGTTTTCAAACAATGTGTAAGGTCTTAAATACCAAATCAGAACCAAACCCCCTGATGGCTCTGTTTGGAGTCATGGAGGGGGAGACGCAATTACCTACAGAAAAACTACGCACTTTAGCTTAATATTATCTTTAGTACACTGGCAGTGACTGGGAAGGGATCATTTTGGACTTTTTTAATGTATATATTGTTTATGTATATATTGTTTTTGAACTGTTCTGTTCTTTTTTCCTTTTTTTTTTTTTTTTCTTTCACCCTGATCTATTTTTACTCAGTCCATGATGCCAGTTGCTGCTGATGCATATTCCTGCTTACCTCACATTCCTGCAATGACCATTCAGCATTGCACTTTTGTTATACGTTGAAAAATTGCAATAAAAAAGATTTTGAACTAAAAAAAAAAAGAGCAATAGAATGGCTTAATTTTCCTATTGGAAATCACTGTCTGACATTAAGGTAAAGCAATGAAAATACTCTCAAAATAGCATACACTTGAACTGATATTGATTTTTTAGGTGGTACTTTTTTTAGGTTGTTAAAAATGTTTTGTAGCTGACCCCCATCCACAGCAGTAGACTGCTTAGCTTTCATGTGGGACTCCAGCTTACTTCTCCAAACTAGGGGCATGCCGACTGGCATCTACTGTATGTAATATACTGTCTATGGATAAGTACCCAAAACAACCCCACTTCAAAAAACCTGAAATATCCATGGGTGTCTGGGTGTCCTCTGGCAAGAAATCTTGAGCATGAAACACTTCATTTCGTGCATTCTGGTTAATTTTTAGGCCCCAGTTTGTGCCTTTTCATAATAGAATAGATTAGAATAGAAAGAACTTTATTTAGCTGTCCAGCAGCTCATAAAAGACAAAAACAGCAACTGCACTTCCCTTCATCAACAACAACCCGGTGGCATTAAAATAGACATAAAATTAAATAAGTTACGAATAAGTGCATAAAGAGAAATTAAATTAAAAGAAAATTGTCCTTTCCACAGTCCAGTCCAGTTGTGGCTAATGTGACGTGTGTAAGTGTGTATGTGACTGGATCCAGGAGGTGTTAAACAGTGTTTTTGTTGTGGGGACAAAGGATCTCCTGAAACGCTCCATTCTGCAATGCAGTGAGATGAGCCGACTGCTGCAGCTGCTCCTCTGTCACTCCAGGAGGCTGTGGAGAGAGTGTTTGCCATTGTCCATTATAGCTTTCAGTATGTTCAATGTGGCCCTCTCCACCACAGTTCTTAGTGGGTAGTCTCCTGTCTAGCACTGAGCCAGCTTTTTTTAACCAGCTTGTCCAAACGCTTGGTGTTTTTGTCTGTCAAGCTGCTTCCCCAACACACTGCAGCATAGAAAACTTCACTGGCCACCACCGTGTGATAGAACATGGTCAACATCTCCACACACACATCAAAGGAGGATCAGGCGGCTCTGCCCCCTGCTGTAGAGGGCATCAGTGTTAGAAGACCAGTCAAGCTTCTCATCCAAGAGGACCCCCAGATATTTGTAGGTGTGCAAAACCCAAATGTCCTCCCCCTGTATGGAGACTGGTTGATGGGGTGACCTCTTCCTTCTGAAATCCACCACCATCTCCTTGGTTTTGGCTGAGTTAAGGTGGAGACAGCACTTACTGCACCAGTCCCTGAAGGCATCCACAAGGTCCCTGTACTCCCGTTCCTGATCGCTCCTGATACAAGACACAATAGCTGTATTGTCAGAGTATTTTTGTATGTGGTGGGACTCTTAGTTGTACTTAAAGTCTACTGTGTAGAGTGTGAACAGGAACGGTGCTAAAACAGTTCCCTGTGGAGCACCAGTGCTGCTCCTGACCATACCGGGGCACAGCTTCCAAGCCTGACATACTGAGGCCACTCTGTCAGGTAGTCTGTTATCCTGGAAGTCAGGAAGCAATCTACTCCCATCAGTCAATCAATCAATCAATCAATCAATCAATCAATTTTATTTATAAAGCCCAATATCACAAATCACAATTTGCCTCACAGGGCTTTACAGCATACAACATCCCTCTGTCCTTTGGACCCTCACAGCGGATAAGGAAAAACTCCCCCAAAAAAACCGTTTAACGGGGAAAAAAACCCGGTAGAAACCTCAGGAAGAGCAACTGAGGACGGAACCCTCTTCCAGGATGGACAGACGTGCAATAGATGTCGTACAGAACAGATCAGCATAATAAATTAACAGAGAGAGAGAGAGAGAGAGAGAGAGAGA
>NC_065511.1:4141220-4146178 GCF_006386435.1 Epinephelus moara
AATATTAATTTTAGTGACCTCCGATTGGCGTAACCGGGTGTCATTGCCGCCAACATGAATAACAATCTTACTGAATCTACGTTTAGCTTTAGCCAGCAGTTTTAAATTTGACTCAGTGTCGCCCGCTCTGGCCCCAGGGATACATTTGACTATGGCTGCTGGTGTTGCTAACTTCACGTTCCTCAGAATAGAGCTGCCAAGTGTCGCTGAGTGGGAAAAAGCGGTTGGAAACGTGAACAGGCTGGTGGTGAGCCGTGGGCTTCGGCTTGGAGCTACGCCTCTGGCGAACCGTAACCCAACCTCCCGGCCGGAGAACAACTAGCAGAGGCTAAGGCTATGCTATGTGGTTCCGCACCGGCTACAGGGAACTGGCTAACTACTGCAGCTACTGAATGGTTTTCCATGGTGCGGAGCCGCACTTCTAATTCACTAAGCCTCGCCTCCAACGCAGCAAATAAGCTACACTTGTTACAATTACCACTGTCGCTAAAGGAGGCAGAGGCATAACTGAACATTTGGCACACCGAGCAAGAAAGAGCAGAGGGAGAAGCCATTGCTAACTGTAAAGCTAATGTAGCTACCAAGGCTAGTAACGTGCAAACAACAGCTAAGAGATTAGCGAGAAAGTTGTAGAAAGGAGGAGAGCTATAAGTGCTTAAATAGAACTAGTGTGGGTTTAAGACTTGGAGTAGACGTTAAAGCAACTGAAGTCAGAAAGCAGGCTAGTAGAATTCACCAGAGCAGTACAGAGGCGCTGTCACAGAAACACCGGAAATGACACAACTCGCTTACCGCAATACGTCAGCATGTCAGCAGTGACTCTCTTGTGGTACATCCCCTCCAACCGGTCTCTCAGTATGGGAGGCTGGATAGTATTAAATGCACTTTAAAAGTCAAGGAAAAAGGATCTTCACACAACATCCCGGCTCCTCCAAGTACGTGTAGGCCCGATGCAGCATGTAAAGCACCGCATCTTCCACTCAAATGTGCTCTGGATAGGCAAACTGGAGGTAGTCCACCACATCAGTGACCTCTGACCTCAAGAAACAGAGGATCAGGTGCTCCAGGGTCTTCATAATGTGTGATGTTAAGGCCACCAGTCGGTCATTTAACTTGGTCGGGTGCCCCACTTTGGGCACCGGTATGAGACAAGAGGAAAGATGTTTCCCATTGCACGGGGACCCCTGTTAAAGAGCCACTGAAGGGGCTCCACTAGCTGGGCTGCACAGTCTTTCATTAGCCTTGGACACACTCCATCCGAGCCTGCAGCCTTCCCTGTATGCAGTCTCCTGAGCTCCACCCTCACCTCGTCCGAGGACAGTGGTAGTTGCCCGTGGGTGGTAGATGTTGTAGCTGCAGTAAGTAAGTAAGTAAGTAAATTTTATTTATATAGCACTTCTCACAGAGAGGACTCACAAAGTGCTTCACAAGATAAAATACAAAAAATACAATAACAGAAACAATGCAAAATACACAAAAACAAAGTACAACCCAGCAGTAGTGGGGGAGGGGCGACTTCCACGTGACAGTGGAGCAGGAGCAACAGCAGCAGGTGACACTGTGGAAGGGAGGATGGATGCGGGTCTGTAAATGGTGTGAGGAGAAAAGGCTGGCAGGCATACCCCCTGTCCCCCAGCAACACACCAGAGAATTCACCTGTCAATACAAAATCTCATCATCNGGGATTAATAAAGTATATAAAATTAAAAATTAAAAAAAAATTCCAGAGGTCCGAAAGACTCGGGAGTCATGGACCAAGCCAGGCCACTTTGCCACAACATTGCTGATCAAGATAGTCAGCATTGCAGATCATCTGAAATTATAAGATGAAGACTATTAAACCAATCAGTGCACATCACAAGCAATGCACAGTGTTCATTAATTGAACACTATATATATATATATATATATACAGTGAGCTCATCTATTTATCAAAGAGTTATACAGTCTGATGGAGTTACATTTACACAATTTCACTTACAATTTCAACTGATTCATAATCAGAATACAACTACGGAGATGTTAATTAACTATTTGGATTGTAATTATGATGGTTTCAGGTGGTCTGCAATACTTTGCCAATGCTTTCTCTTGTTGTTTTATAACTGTGGCGGTGTTGCCTTTCTTTTTGATTTGATCCTTTACCTCTTCGTAAGCCACCATGAGGATTTCTGCCTCCAACGGCGAAAAGTACGCCGCTCTTGTTGCCATGGTGAATCGGTGAATCTGTGACCGATGGCGGGGTCTATTTGAGGAAGCCGTGTCGGCGCACTGATCCAGGATTGGTTTCACCTGGCTTGATGAATCTGTGTCTGCTCATCCTGGCTTGGTCTTTGTGCAACCAATTAAGCCTGGACGCTCTTGTTTTGGATTCGTTGAACCCAGCTCAGTCATTTATCCTGGATGTCTGAATCCTACTTTTGTGCAACGGGCCCCTGGTAGGTTCACACAGGAGTCAGGCACGTTGTCATTCAGCCACGTCTCCGTGAAGCACATCAGACTACACTCCCTGTAGAGTAGTCTACTACTACTACTACTGGCTCCTCATCAGTGCCAGCAGCTCTTCACACTTGTTGGATAGTGAGTTGACATTCCCCATAAGGCTGACGGCAGGAAAGGCTTGTATCTCCACCTCCTAGCCTTTAGCTTAGCTCCTGCTCTGCAGCTTCTGAACAGCTTCCTCAGTTCAGCCGGTATCGGGTGTTTAACTCCGTAAGTGGTTCTTCTCAGAGCCAGAACATCGTCCCTCGTGTACACAACTTTACTTATCACATTTGAAGGATTAACCAGTGTTGGGCAAACTACTTCAACTACTTTAGTCAAATAGGCAGGCAGTTGAACAGTTTATTATAAAGTAACAGAAATAAATTAAAACTTTCTTCCTACTTGATGCATTTCTTTGTCTTGACCTCCTTCAGTCAGCTATCTGTTTGACAGTAATTAAAAAACAGATATCCTAAAAATATTTTTCAGTCAATAAAACCACAATAAATAAAAGAGTCATATAAACAATAAAAATAGCAGACCTAAATTAAAACTTTTAAATTAAAACATGTCCTGCAAATAACACGTGACATCATTATGTCACTCTCTGTCCTCTCTTCCTACTTAACACTGTATTCTGTCTCTCAGCTCTTTTCTCGGCCCTTGTTGTGTCTGTTTCTCTGGTGTCCACTGCAAATCCACTAAATATATACAGTGTGTGGACGAGGCATGTGAGAGACACGTCAAGTGCAGTGTAACCAATCAGAGGCAGAGTAGGGTGGGTTTTGCCAAGAAAGGCCAATAGCAAAAGCAGCAAGCGGAATAAACTTAAGGATTAGTATGTGATGTCATATTGTGTTTGAGGTATAAGTTTTATTTTATTTATGTTATTTTATTTTTATTTTGTTCAGTTTAGGTTTGTCTTGTTTTTTCTGGGGTGCCAGCCAGATCTCTCTCCTGGCATATAAGATTGTCAGTCAAGTTTTAGGTAGTTGAGGTTGGTTTTTTTTAGTTTGTGTTTTAGTTGTTTGTTTTAAACCCAAAACCTCACAAAGGATGTACATTACTGTACAGTGACACACAACAATAACACAACACCACACAACAATTGCAATAGCAAGCAGAGCATATTATAGTGCAATGAAAATTTAAGACACAAAAAAAAACCCCACACTCAAACATGACTCAAAAACAGGAGCTACTCAGACTGAGAGGGACCCAGCTGCAGACAAGATGGCGGACAAGGGTGCCGCCATATATCCAATCCATACCGGAAGTTGGTCTGTGTATTATTCGCCGAAGAGGAAGAAGACGACGGAGAAGACGAAGAGAAGAATGCGAACAATACACGCATGACTAAGAGAAAGAGTGGTAAGGGAACAAGTCTTTTAATTATTAGAATTAGAGAACTTTATTGTCATTGTACATTGTACAACGAAATTCTGTTCGGCACTTAGCACTAGCAGTACAAGCTAGTAGCTAGCACTAGCATAGAGTACCAAGCCGCTGCGTTTATACACGCCGTCATCTTCATTATATTTTAACACGTGTGGTATGTTCTCTAAGATGCAATTCTACGTAATGTATCAAATCATTAGGGGGACGTCTATGTGGGGAATCTCGGCATGCACAATTTACTACCACCAGATGGTGGGTTTAGCTACATTTGTTGTGTAAAAACGAGGGCATGATTGGTATTAACTTAACGTTAGCTGCCCAAGGTCTGTTGTGCTCCCTTTCATCAATGTCTGTGTGTAAACAGTGTTAATGTTGGTCAGAGACTATTACTGCCCTCGCTTGATATGTTGGTTAATTTAGATGTGTAGTTTGCAGCGGGGTTATGTGTTCCTCTGCTTTTTGGTGTGTTGTGGTGTAAAACATCTGTGCAAACACTCACTGCACACAAGCCATTTTTTTCCGAATTTTTGGTTCGCCTGGTCTCCTTGTGTATTAATGCTTGTATAACCTCAACCCTGCACTGCTCAATCAAGTTCTATACATCGTTTTTTTTTCCGGAGATATTCTAAAAATAGTAACGAGAGTCGTCTCATGTCGTATACGACATGAGCGACCCCTAAGGGTTAACCGGGTCAGATAAATAAGGTATACATAGCCCCGGGTGTCTGCAAAAAATACGTTTGTGTTATGTTTTAGTAATGCAGAGCACTAATACACATACACATGTGGATACATCAATAGCTGTAGTGCCTCCTCCACCATGAGTCGTTTAGATCGGTAAATATGGTTGATGTTCAGTATGTTTTCCAGCTATCAATGTTGATTGAATTCTCCTTTTTTCAGATGCACCCCTCTATTTTGAGTGACGAAGCCAGTCTGGGACACACAACCCTTTCACCATCCGAGTTTGGGTGTCCTCTCTGCCCCAAATTTAAAACCAAAAATGAGAGCGCGATCCAGAGGCACCTGAAAAACCATACGGAAAATGCAGTTCATTTCCATGGTATGTTGATGAG
>NC_065511.1:4146678-4160072 GCF_006386435.1 Epinephelus moara
AGGTTAATTGATAACTCTAAATTGTCCGTAGGTGTGAATGGTTGTTTGTCTCTATGTGTCAGCCCTGCGATAGTCTGGCGACCTGTCCAGGGTGTACCCTGCCTCTCGCCCAATGTCAGCTGGGATAGGCTCCAGCCCCCCCGCGACCCTCAAGAGGATGAAGCGGTTAGAAGATGAATGAATGAATGAATGATATTTATAATTGTTGACTACTTCAAAGTTTTTAAATGTATTGCTAAAATAAATAATATAAATAAAAGACAAACTTAAAAACCGACTTCTGGGGAAAGCAAAACAAAAAAAACTAACATCCGGTATGGACTTCCAGTATGTATACAACTTGCGGTATAGACTTCCGGTATGTATACACAAAGAATATTAACTTCTGGTATGGACTGGATATGGCAGCGCCCTTGTCCGCCATCTTGCCTGCAGCTGGGTACTCTTGCTCAGACTTGCTGCCACTCTAACTGGCACATCTTTCAAAAGAAAAGAGCATCACATTTTCAGCATCACATTATGGTGGAAAGTCTGCACCAGCTAAAGCCATGGCCGGAGGCATTTTGTTTTTGGTTTTCCGTCCATTCTTGTTAATGCAATATCTCAAGAGCGCCTTGAGGGAATTTTGTCAAATTTTGCACAAATATTCACCTGGACTCAGCAATAACCTGATCAGTTTTTGGTGGTTGAAGGTCAAGGTCTCTGTGACCTTGTCTGTTATTTTTGTGAACGCAATATCTCAAGAACAGCTTGAGGTAATTTCTTCAAATGTAAATTGTGAGAGAAACTTGACTGATTTACGGAAGCATACAATGGCCGAGTGGTAATTCTAGTTGGGTAACTGTGACAGGGACAGAACACATAGCCTGGACCACGAAGACACTGGAGCCTGAAGTGCAGCAGCCTGTACCAGTTTGGTGAGAATACTCCAGCCTGGGTCGGTAGTTTGGCTACTGCCCAGGAAGACCAACAAACGGAGCAGCGGAGGAGGTGCTGCGGGAAGTGGATGGTCGGGAGATGCCACGGAACAGGGAGGAATTGGCTGCTGAGAACACTGCGGCCGCTGGCGTCCCACGTGGGCTAGTGACTCCGCCAAAAGGGGAAATGACGAAGGACTGGCAGAGGGGTACTGCAAGGACTTAATGGACTTAATGGGCTCATCAGTTTGTTTGTTTTTTTTACCAGCGGGGTTTATTGTAATAAATCTGTGAACATTTACCCTTGGTCTTGTTTTTAACTCTGCTCACCCCTGATTTCAAAGAAAGAGTCCTAGGGCTCTGTAAACTGCTAGGTGGCGTTTTCAGTCTTTTAATCTATTCTTAAAGCATTTTTAAGTTATTTTTAAATTACTTTTAGTTATTGTTAAATTGCTCTTAATCTATTTATATGTGTTATTAGTATTTAAAGGGTCGATCTGCAGGATTTGAATTGACTCCAGGCCATGCAACATAAGGGTCAAAGATGACCTGGCCTAAGTGAATAGTTTTCTCCCGATTGAGCATTCCAAGATTTTCTAATTAGCTAATAAACACTACAGCATGTAATTGTAATGTATTATTTGAGAGGGACAGTGCAAGTTAATGAACAATACCATACGAGCAATACACTGATGTAAACATGCCAGATTGTAGCCATTGGCTAATTTCCATCTGTTGTCCCTAGCAGATGTTCCCTAGGTAAAACACAAATAAAACAGATACATAACATTCTTAAAACAAAACAACAATACATCCAGTGGATACATATAGTAAAGTGCCGACATGCCTCAAGTACAAACAATAACAAAGTGCAATCAGTCTTAATAAAGTGCATATGGCAGTACTAAGTGCAACGGTCTGGATAACAGTAAAGTGCAGCAGTCAACATGTTTCAATATCAGTCAAGTATACATTCAGTAATGTAATTCTAAATTACAGTTTTTATATGCATTGTATCTGTAATACTTCAACGTATTACACAATAATAGCCATAACTACGTAATATTTACATGTATTGCACAATATCATACCTACACTGCACAGTGTTGAGCATGTAACGCACACACACCCTAAAATACCTATTGCCTGTACACATCCTAGTAGGCTATAATAATACAAAAGCTATGGTGATAGTAATACAAGTTATTAAGTTATATCTCCCCAATGATTGTTATATCTGATAAGAGCTATGTTACTAATAATTACGACTAGTGATATTAATTACTTTGCCCTGATTATTATGATTAATAAGCTATACTAATAATAATCGCTACTAATAATAATGACTGCATCCCCCGACTTATTATTATATCTAATTGGCTATGTTAATAATAATTTCAGCTAATAATTACTAATAGTCTGTACAGGTCTGGTTTGATAATAACCAGTTCTTTAGATGCTTTTTAAAGGAGCTATAAGTGGGGCACTCTCTGACTGTGAGTGGCAGGCTGTTCCATAACCTACCACCCATGACAGATAGGGCAGCCTGGCCAAAAGTGGTCCGCCTGTAAGGGACTACACAGTCTCCTCTAACTACTGCTCTAGTGACCTTGGTTGAGGGTTGAGTGTTTGTATGCTCTAGTGACCTTGGTTGAGGGTTGAGTGTTTGTACGTTTTATAAATTCTTTCAGCGGAGGGGGGGCCAGATCGTGTAGAGTTTTGTACATCAGACAGGCTCGTTTAAAATCAACTAGGTGACTGAAACTCAACAAATCATATTTACGGAGAATGTTACAAGTGTGGTGTGTTGACGGCTTTTTGTCAAATATTTTCAGGGCTCTGTTGTAAAGTGACTCAGCTGATTTAAGTGTAGTCGTACTGGTAAAGGACCAGTTTGTGAGACAGTACTCTAAGCGTGAGAGGATTACTGAAGATAAAAACATTTGAGCCGCTGTGTCCGTCAAGTTATTTCTAATTTGCTTAAAATTCTGCAGATGAAACTTGCTGGATTTAGAGAGGATGTTCAAATGCTTCTTGAATGTTAAACAGGGATCAAGAATGACTCCAAGGTATTTGAATTCGGTTACTATACCAAGCTCCTCGCCGTTTAATAACACGTTCGAATTTGTTATCTCTAGATGGCGTTTACTGAACATCATACAGACTGTTTTTTGGTGTTCAGCAGAAGGCAAGATTTAGTTTGCTTGAATACAAGACAAGGCGCATGTGAGGGAAGTTGAGACTTCAGAAATTGTTTTTGCCTCCCTAAAGATCACTACATCATCTGCATACATTAGGGTGTGTACATTCTGATATTGATTAGGCAAGTTATTAATAAATAAGGAAAATAAAATTGGCCCGAGGACTGACCCCTGTGGAACCCCGACACAGCACTCAAGGCTGGCTGATTTAACACCGTCAACAGTCACATATTGTTTCCTCTCGGATAAGTATGAGGCAAACCAGTGTATAGCGTGTTCTGAGAAATTAAACTGAGTCAATCTGGACAGTAGAACTTGATGGTTTACAGAATCAAAGGCTTTTTTTAAACAGCCTCCACAAGAGCGTTCCTATCCAGCAGACTTTTAACATCTTCTAAAAACACACATATGGCCGTCTCAGTTGAGTGATGGGTGCGGAAACTGAATTGCATGGGGTGTAATGTATGACCCAGGTTGAGATGTTTCATTAGTTGCTTGTTAACCCATTTCTCGGCTACTTTGGATATTATCGGCAAGATACTTATTGGCCGATAGTTCGATGCATCAGTTTTTTTTCCCAGATTTAAAAATTGGGGTTATTGCCGCCACTTTCCAAACCGATGGGACATATGCATGCTTGAAAGAGAGGTTGATAAGATGGGTGATGGGGCGAACCAGGGAATCTTTATGTTGTTTTAGAAAAGTAGCGCTAAGCCCAAAAGTGTCTTTTGCGTTACTGCTTTTAAGACCAGAGATCAGATCAGCTACATCATAATCAGTTATCTCAATGATTGTGAAAACAGGACTGTTGCTGTTCAATGGGCTGTCCGTGCATTCAGGAGAGGGGAATAGTTTAGCAATCTGGTTAGCAGATTCGAAAAAGAAGTCATTGAAACTGTTTGCTAGGCTGATAGGCTCCTTGACTAGGTTGTTATTTATAATAAGTTCTAGGTTATTATTATCTGGCTTCTACTGTTGGCCTGTTAATTTATTAATATTCCGCCAAACCAATTTTCCATTTCCATGTGCATTTACAATGATTTTCAGAAAGAAGTCAGCTTTTGACTTTTTCAAAGTTTGAGTTACTTTGTTTCACATAGAGGTAAATTTTAGTCGGTCAGTAGCCAAGCCAGTTTTTAGTGATTGCTTTAACAGTTCATCTCTCCTGCACATCAGCCTCCTACAGTCCTCGTTTACCCATGGTAGTGAGTGTCTCCTTTTTTTCTTACACCTCCCTCTACAGGTGAAGTGCCCCATGACCTCTTTGACTGACCTATTAAACAGATGACAAGCAGGGATTACAGCTACACTAGACAAGACATCAGACCAGTTGTGATTGTGGAGGGCTGTAGCAAAATTTTGCTGTTAGCTTCTAGGTATAAAATCATAGAGAGGTGTAGAATTTGTAGGTTTTGAGAGGGAGCGATGTCGTTGTTTTATGAGTTTCCTAGTAAAGAGGATGGCATTGTGATCTGAAAGGCCAGTAAGGAGGTTATAGGTTTTTGTGACGCTGTCAGGACAAGTTGTAAATAATAAATCTATTCTTGTTCTAGAGTGATCAGTGCAACAGCATCAATAAGTGATTAACATAGGCAGGATTGAAATAAAATAAATAGATAAAATAAAAATCAACCAGCCACCCTCCTCCCCTGACAAGTAAAGAACAGTCCCTTCACAAGTAAAGAACAGTCCCTAAAGTGCGGTGAGGTTTGTCGGCCGTTACCTGCCACAAAGAGAGAAATGTGAACGGCTCGTTTCTCCCCTGACACATCACATACCTGTGTGCCGCCACGGCTCGGCTGTTCAGGTATTTCTGGGCAGTCATGAAATCAACAAAGAGGAAATTATTGGACCTGGAGCCAGACTTCTCCGTCACCGGAAAGCCCTTATCTTGCGCCATATTTGACAGGAATACGGCGTCTGTGACCCCCGTTCAACCCACAATCGGCAGGATTCGCCTTTAGTTTCTGCTGCTGGTTGAAATCTGTATTCACACAGCATGCTCCTGAATGATTTGTTTTGCTAGTCGCAAATGCGAGTAAAATGCTCGCACCATAGAGCTCTGTGGAAAACAAATCACTGTAGCATATATAAACAAATCCATTAGGGGGGATTCCAACGTGTTGTCGTTGTTGCAGTGTCTATAGGGATTCCATCATATTGTCATTGATATGGACCAATGTCAGCCGTCTCTGGGGGTCCCCTTCCCAGGGCCGTCGCAATCAGACAGGCAAACTAGGCAATTGCCTAGGGCCCCGAGCTGTTCTTTGCCTCCATGCAAGACTTTCCAGAGTTTGTTTCCGGACTGCTTCCTTGCTATCGACCCTGCCACTCCCTGACTCTCCTGCTTCGTCTGTTTCCCAGTAAACCACTCTACCTTCTTCTGTTTCCTGTGGCTGTCTGCAAAGACTGTCACCCTTTACTGGCAGAAAAAGCCCTTTACTGGCAGAATGAGAAACTGTACAAGATGCAGCATAGGAGTGCATAAACACTCAGTTTCTGAAATAAACAGAAAAAATTAACTTACATGTCCGAGTTATTACAAATAACCAACATTAACTAAAGGCATTTATACATCATCATATATGTTCTGCATATGTTCTATGTGAATACTAAACTACATACAAACTGTGACAGTAGTAACTATTATTTTAGCCTCACACCGAAACCACATCAACACTGCATCCACAATCACAATTGTACAGGAAAGCCAGCTAGGCTACTCAGTTAGCTCAACACTGGGCTAATATACAAGCAGGCAAATTACTGCGTCAAAACTTACCAACATTACAACAGTGCAACAACACATCTAAGATCATAAAATACAGAGAAATAACTAAGCCATTTCACCATATGAACACCTTAGCAGCAATACCAAACTTACATCATCAGTGACTTCTGCACTGCAGAATGCATGGAGTGAAAGACACGGAAGTAACCTGTGATGCAAAATGAGATTTCAAAATTAGTCTCTCTAACCAAAATGTCTATAAACATGAAGAATTCACAACAGCCGCCCCCACATTTGAGCTGCAGATGTGCAATAACAAGAATTCTTCAGGTGTCTTTGGTATCATCCTCGCTGAGAGCGGGGAATTGGATCAGGCGGGCGACTGGTCTCACTGGGCTCATGAGTCTGCAACAGGGAGATCGGACTGTGGCTGACTATTCCATCGGCTTCTGCACCCAGGCCCGCCAGAGTGATTGGAACTCTGCTGCCCTTTGTGATGCCTTTCTTCATGGGTTAGTGGACTACATCAAAGATAAACTGGTATCCCATGATCTCCCGGCCACGTTGGATGGATTGGTAGAACTGGCTGTCGGAGGGAACTTTGCATCCAGGCTCCGAGGCAAGAACGACGTCGGGGGGCCCAGACTTGCCAGCAGTCCTCCCGTCTTAGAGTGAGTCCCACCGGTGTCAATCCGCCCAGTCACCACAGCAGGACTGCAGCCCAGGGGGCCTGAACCCATGCAGTCAGGATGCACCAGTCTGACCCCAGGGGAACAAGAGTGCCGAAGCCAGGGGAATCTTTGTCTGTAATGCGGCCAGGCTGGCCATTTTGTCTCCCGCTGTCCAGCAAAAAGCAGGGCTTACCAGTAGAGTACTAGCGAGTCGGACCCCAAATAGACTCTCCTCCAGCCCAAAACCCCTGTCTCACGGCAGGCTCCTCCTCCTAGATGGGGCCCACACCCTCACCACCTTCATCGACTCTGAGGTCAATATCAGCTTCATCGATGAGGAGCTCGCCAAGCAGTTGGTGAATCGGTCTTTTCCCTCTTCCGCAGCTTGTCCCAGCCAATGCTCTCGACGGCCATTTCATGGGCACCGTGACTCACCAGACCACCCCTGTACACATGCTCCTGTCCAGCAGCCACCATGAGACCATCCAGTTTCACATCCTGGCATCATCCTCATGTTGACTGGACCATGTCTGCCTGAAACAAGCCTCCACTCCCCAACAGTCATCTTCAGTCTGTAGTCTGCGTGACCTGTCGGGGGTGCCCCCTGGGTACCACAACTTTCGGGAGGTGCTGTCAGTAACGCCAAGACCACCTCTCTGCCCCCTCATTGGCCTTTTGACTTTGCCATCGACCTGCAGCCAGGCACGTCGCCTCCCAACTCTCTCTGGGCCTGAGAGAGAGGCCATGGAAAAATACATACTCAATGTAATAATACTAATACTCCCTAGCTGCTGGCATAATCTCTGATAATAAAATTAAACAAAAATGACGTGCAGTTTGGGGCTGCAGTGCAGAGAGCAGAGGGGGAGCATTGGTTTGTTATTTTATTTATTCAGAGAACAGCGTTTTCCAGTTTTGTATTAAACTGATTTAAATAACTCATTCACGTTTATAAGATCTCTAATCTAAAGCTTAAATCTGCTAAATGCCAACTAATTTTCACCACATTATTTTTTAATCTCTGTCATGTTTAACTTAGATGTTTCATAGGCATCTGCATATTGTGAACATACAAGAGCACAATAAAATTGTAATTTCTAGTAATGACAAGCAGCATTTATGTGCATTATCAGGTGTAGAGTTTGTTAGTGCCTTCGAAAGAAATGGAGCTAAAAAGATATTGATGAATGCCGAAATACATGTAAATTTCTTTCTGCTAACAGTTTACACAAAATTTTGTTCTGCTGATGTTTCATGAATGAGACCCAATAAGTACACCTGCTGTATAAAGGCAACCTCCAAAAAAACATTTTAATTAAATAAAGATATAAAGGATGACACAAGAAGGCAACACAACTAAAAGCAGCAACAATGAGTGTAAAGTCAGAGATTCATGTGAGCCTTAAGTTCCCCTAATGACTTGTTTTCAGTATCTGGTTTAAACAGGAAATGTGTCATCACCACTTGACCACTTACTGTGCACTGCCGGTAGACTGCATACACACAGTACATGCACAAACTCAACATATGAGCATAGTGATGAGATGAATTTATTCATTTGTGACACCTGGTTCAGTCACTGTACACTTACAGAGACAAAAAGATGGCTTTACTGATGGTGTTACTGAATTAGCAGCAGACGATGTGTTTCAAATGCATAGAGGAGGTTTCACCACTTCCTGCATAATGCTCTCACAGTGCTGTAGTCTAAGCAGTCACTCTTGTTGGAGTGGAACAGAAAAACCACTAAGAGGATGTGATCACTTCCTCACTTTACTCTCTACTGCTGATGCTGGCTGTCTCTCTCTGCCTTTGCAACAATGGTATGTTCTCTATACAGTCACTTCAACTGAAGACATGAATGCTTTTGTTCAGTTTGGTTTTCTGCATGGAGATTTTGTCAGTCCAGATAAAAATGGTTGATTTCATCCTTGTTGAATGCATGCCACTGATGTGCTGGAGGGAGACTTTTTATTATGTTTGGTATGTGTGTGTGCATGAAGAGAAACAAATCATGATGTCATATTTCTCATATCATAACTGCTTCAGAGTGAATGGAAACAGAAGCTTTCAGTTACTTTGGTGTTTTTTTTTGTTTGTTTTTTGCGAGCATGAAATCGTTTCAGATTGCATTCACATCACATCACTGGTAACGGAATACTACACCCACAAAATTACCATTTATAATTTGTCAATTAGTCATGCTGTGTTACCTTGAATTTGTGAGAAAAAAAAAACGTTGCTTTTCTCGCATTCCTCCAAGGAAAATAGTAAGCATATTGATTTCCTTATTGACTGATTGGGGACCAATTTTAATAACAGTAAAACTGTATCCAAATAACCATTTACATACTGTCACACAACTCAGTGTATTTTTATAGAAAAGTTTGTATGATATCATTCGAAACATTTTTTTGTGACCCTGCCTCCTTACAAGAGCTTGGGACTGCTACTTTGTTTTCTGCCATCAGCGCATTGGTCACGGGATCAAGCCTTTATAAATACGTGGGATATGTACAAATTTGGGTGCATTAGTTTTTATAGAAAAACAGACAAAAATATTGGGAGAACAGATTGCATAATTTGCACAACTTGTGATGTAAAATCCAAGTCTCCTTCACAAACACATGCATTTTTTTTTTGCCAAAACATTACTATATAAAACTAACTGAAAGCAAAACTCCTCTATGATTTCTTCGAAGTCAGACTCCAATACTACATTTTTGTGAAGTACTGAGCATATTGTAGATGATATGATAGATGAGACTTGGATTATACTGCACGAGTTGTGTGAGAGTTTGTAAATGGTTGTTTTGATATAGTTTTGCTGTCGTTAAATGTGGACCCTAATCAATCAAGAAATAAATGTGTTTGCCATCGTCCGTAGAGGCATACGAGAAAAACAAAGTTTTCCTCATGAATTCAAGGTAACACAGCATGACTAACTGATTTAGAAATGGTCATTTTGTGGGTGAAGTGTTCTTTAAACAGGATACAGACTATAGTCATAAAAACTAGATCAGCAGGTTTTTTGCTAATTGCCTCAACACACTACGAGCTGGAGAGGGAAGCACAAAAGAGGGATGTGAATGTGAACAGAGAAAGGGAAGTGGAGTGAAGCTTTAACTTTTTACAGCTGGAGCTGGCCCCTTTCTTGTAGCAGTAGTGAAGCCCTTGGGGAAGAACTAGATGTGGTGAGTGACAAGGCTATGGGTGGGAGGGAGCATCAGACTGACTGAAGGAGGAGCCTGAAGAGAAGAGAGCCAGCCAAAGGGAGGGGCACAGATAGGCTTGGCAGATGTGTTTTGAGAGAACACAAGACAGGAAATGCCTGCCGGCTGCACAGACAACTCACAGATCAACTTTTTCACTTTTCATTCTCTTTCTTTCACTTTGGTTAATTTCTCGTGGAGTGTGTCAGAAACCTCCCTGCTGATGTCATGGATAACTTCCAGACTGTCCTGCGTTTCTTTATGAACCAGAAAGCCACCATTGGCTACAGTTTCATGGCTCTCCTGACTATAGGTGGGGAGCGAGTCTTCTCCATGGTTTCCTTTCAGTGCCCGTGCAACCATGACCAGAACTTTGCCTATGGGCTGACTTTCCTGCTGGGCCCGGCTGCAGTGCTGCTGGTTTTGGGTCTCTTCTTCAGCACCAGGTTGTGGAGGCTCTATACCGGCTGCTGCCTTGATTGCATGAAGCTGTGCCCCCGTGGGAACTGCTTTGGCTGCCTCAGGGTGTTCCTTAGCATCTTCACTGGAGCTTGTGTGGCTCCTATAATGTGGCTCTCTGTGGCCCTGCTCAATGGAACCTTTTATGAGTGTGCTGTCAGTGGTCTTGATGATAACCTGGTCGTGGATCTGTTCTGTAAAAACAAAACTTTGAAATGTAGGGAGGAGCTTGCCCGAGTGCCCTGTGACCGGTCCAATCTGTCCAGTGATGAGCGCATGGAGCTGCTGCTAATGTTGAGGGCTCAGTCACAGGTAAGAGACACTCACCTGTATCTGTGTGAAGGAATGAGATGGTATTTACTGCATGGAGTGGCAATGCGGGAAATGACATGTTGCAATTTTTTTTTATTTTTTTTTTTAACAACTTATTATGTCCATTACTATATGTTGCTAGAGATTACAGTTATCTATGTCATGTTGCTGTACATGGACTGTAGACCACACCATGTAAATTTCATGTAACCAAAATAATATTGTCACACAAGGCTTACTTCCCATTGCCAGTAGGTGGCACAATGAGTATGACACCTATGGAGATAGATTTGTTATTATGTGTGTGAACAGATCAGCAATCTGTGTGTAAATGTATAATCTGTAGGCTAAATATAAAACACTTTCCACAAATACAAAAAAAGATTTGTAAACTCACAAAAATATTTTGCAAGTATAAAATGGATCTGCAAATACACAAACACATTCCACAAACAAAAAAAAAATATCTGTGAATACATTAAATTAATTTGCAAATAAATGAAAAGCATTTGTGAATATCTTCCTAACATTTACAACTTTAGAACAGGCATTTGTTTGTGAACTCCTTTTTATTTGTGAATCGAAAAAACATTTGTGGATCTCAGTTCTACGTGTGTGAATTTGCTTTTTACACACACAGAGTTTTGAAACAAACTTTCCTCTGGTCCGAGCGAAAATGCACATGTATCGCTCTGCCATTTTCGGATAGCACGTGATCACCCAGATGATGACGTCGTTTCCGCACGTCAAAGTAAGAGCACGCAGTCTTTCTATGAGCTGTTTTTTTTTTTTTTTTTAAATAATCAGCGATAAGTAACGTGCATTCATTGTTTTATGTTAATGTCATACAGTGCGTATTAGTGTGTGTTTATTTGTTCTATGTATATTATCTGGCACACACTTTTGTATACATTTCTGTTTGAGTATGAAAGGCACGGCCACGCTAGTGGGCAACGTTCTCTAAGGTGGCTTGGCTGCTTCTCCAGTTGGCAGTTATCAGCCAACTCTGTGGAGCTCCGCTTTTCTTTTTTTTTTCCGTTGAGCTTTTGCTCTTTGTCGTCGTTTTTATTAATGTCTGTCTGCGTGTGTGTGTTGTCTGTGGGTGTCTGTGTGTGTGGGGGGGTAAGTGTAATGTTGTGTAAGTGGATGTGTGCGGAGGTGTGTGTATTTTTTCATAATTGTTTTCCTGTCTGTGTGTTTGTTTGTTTTATGTGTCGCGTGTATTTTTTCATAATTGTTTTCCTGTCTGTGTGTTTGTTTGTTTTATGTGTCGCGACTGCTCCCTGCCTAGTGTATTGTCTGACCACTTCCCGTTATGCCCGCTGCCTAGTGTATTGTCTGACCACTTCCCGTTATGCCCGCTATTTTGGATAAGTGTGCTGCATGTCTGTTGATGATCATACTTCCCTAATGGGGAGTGATGTTGTGAATGAAAACTCCTTGTGGATGGAGCACGACAATCTAGAAATGGAAACTTCTGTGTTTACAGACTACAAACCTTATAGCATGGTGGATGAAATTGATCCAGATAATAATTTCTATGCAAAATTTAACCATAGCTGTAAATATTACTCAGAAANGTGAATGAAAACTCCTTGTGGATGGAGCACGACAATCTAGAAATGGAAACTTCTGTGTTTACATACTACAAACCTTATAGCATGATGGATGAAATTGACCCAGATAATAATTTCTATGCAAAATTTAACCATAGCTGTAAATATTACTCAGAAACAAATTTTAATAAATGCATTGATCTGCAAAATAAAATATCTCTTATACACTTTAATTGTAGAAGTCTCTATGCAAATTATGACTCTATAATACATTAACTCACCATTTACCATAATAGCTATGTCTGAAACCTGGTTAAAATCAAGCAAAGGAACAGATTTTGCAATTAGGGGGGATGAAATGTTTTACACAAACAGGGAATGTAAAAATGGTGGTGGTGTTGCACCATATATAGACAAAAACTTTGATTACAAGGTGATAGAGAACATGTCTGTGGCTGTGGAAGATGTGTATGAATCCATAACAGTGGAAATATGTATGGGAAAACAGAAAAATATAATAGTAAGCTGTATTTACAGGGCTCCTGGAGTAAATATAGAGGTATTTAAGGAAGGGATGGAAAAGCTGTTCTCTTCAAACACCCAGAAAGATTTACTTATATGTGGGGATTATAACATAGATCTTCTAAATGCCAGGAAACACAAACCAACAGAGGACTTTATTGATACAATGTTCTGTATGAGCTTGTTTCCAGCAATTACAAGACCCAGTAGGATAACCCTGCAAAGTGCCACTTTGATTGATAATATATTTACCAATATTGCATATAATAATATAGTCAGTGGGCTTTTGTATAATGATACTAGTGACCATCTACCTGTTTTCATGGTGTATGATCGTAACTATAGATTGAGGAAAGATAAATCAAATATCAAATACACACGAATAAGAACAGAAAAATCAGTTAATGCATTCAAAGCTGACCTATTAGCTCAAAACTGGGACTCAGTTTTGAAAGAAAATGATGTAGATATAGCTTATGATAAATTTTTAGAAATATTTACAGGAATGTATGATAAGAATTGTCCACTTAAAAAGGTCAATCGGAAAAATAAAAGTACAAGCAGCCCATGGTTAACAAAAGGACTGATAAATGCTTGTAAAAAGAAAAAACACTTACATAGGCAATTTATTAAATATAGAACTAAGGAGGCAGAACTGAAATACAAAAAATACAAAAATAAGTTAACCACTATTATGAGGATCTGCAGGAAGGACTACTACGCTAATTTAATTGAAAGTAAGAAAAATAATCTGAAGGACATATGGAAAGTACTTAACAACATTATCAGTAGGACAAATGAGAACTTTTACCC
>NC_065511.1:4160572-4166040 GCF_006386435.1 Epinephelus moara
TTTGCAGATCCGTTTTATACTTGCACAATATTTTTGTGAGTTTACAAATCTTCTTTTGTCTTTGTGGAAGGTGTTTTATATTTACACATTACACATTTACACACAGATTGTTGATCGGTTCACACACATAATTATGAAACAAATCTATCTCCATAGACACCTAATTGGCATTTATTGTCCTCAGGGCTGGACGCTTATGAGACTTGAAATTGGAAATGGATTGGATAATGTAGGCTACACACAAGTTAAACAACTTCCTGTTTCATGGCAAATAATGTGTCACCGTGGCAACAGTGTTCAATGAAGACACAATATTAACAACGAAGCATCAAGGTTTGACGGCTTTTCTTACCATGTTTGAGCGAGATGTAGTCAACCCATTAGGAGGTGTACATTCAAGAAAAAGCATGTGATTTCAGTCAGTAGGTTCGCAGTGACTATAACTCAGCATTGGCATGTAGATGTCATGAGGCTGGGACTCTTATCAAGCATAACGCATTTTGGGGCAGTTGGACAGTGTAGCTATACTCAAATTATAGCAACTTCCTGTTTTATGATGAAATGTGCAAAATGGCTGCCACGCCACAGCAACACTTTTCAGTGAAAACTCACAATTTTCACAAGAAAGCATCATCAAGGTCTTGAGGCTTTTCAAAACAAATTTTAGGTGGATCTGTTCAACTTGCAAGGACTACATTGTAAAGCATGTAATTTCCTGGTACCAGTCGTGGAGCTTTAACTATAATTAAATATTGGCATGTAGATGTATTCAGTTCACAACTCCAATCAAACCTGTAAAGTTTGGGGCAGATTGGACCATGTACAGTGGAGTTACAAACAACTTCCTGTTTTGTGGGGAAATTTGATGCCCCACCACAGCCACACCATTTGACAAAAAACTTAAGCTTTAAAAAAAATTCGTCTTAAAGGTCTTGGATCTTTAGATAGCACACACCAAAGTCAATCAGGTCAAATCTGTATGAGGAATTTGTTAAAGTATGACCCCTGTAAATGGCCAAAAGCACTAAAATGGCATGAATTGCTGACTTCCTGTTTGGTTTAGGGTATGGCCTAAAGCCTAGTTCAGGTTACACGATTTTCACTGCAATTTTGACGTCGCAGATGATCTTGAGAGCCACCTTGGGTCGGAGGTGAGTTGGCAGATAGTCTGCCACGACAAGTCCTCAAGTGTGAACAAGCCTACGAGCAAGTCGCTCCCTCGACTGTGACTGGGACTGGATATCTGGCATACTAGAAAACAGGAGAAGTGTGACACGACTGACAAAGAGCATCAGCCAATGAGAGGCGGGATAGGTCCCACGTCAGCACGCAGGAGGACGGAAGAAATGTGAAGAGGACAAGCCACAGGGTTGCCACTTGCCAGGTCCGCCTTTTAGCCGCGACTTTGGGCTTGTTTCTAAAGTGGAGTTGCTTATTTTGGCTTGCTCTCTAAACGTCACCTTTCTCTATATAAATCCATCTAATAAGTTATTTAAACGCATGATAGTCGATTCTTTTGGGCTTGTTTCCATAGCCCTGGTTGCTTGTTTCTCTCCCAAGATCTGGCAACACTGACAAGTCGGTAAGCAACAACAACAATGACAGCGTCCACAGGATCACGGGGAGTGTGTTGTGTTTGGACCCTGGCCCTGGAGGCAGGTCTGATTCAACACTCCAAGTTTGGTGACGTCACCGCGTTATCTGGGGCTCTGTCAGCGAGGGCTCGGTGGAGAAATCTTGTGGTGTGCACACAGGTCGTAACGCAGTTGGCGAGACTCCCGCTGACAGAAACACACGTCGCCAGGTATGATCACTCAAAAGATTACGATAGTCTCCGTGATTCAAAATCAGGGTGAAAATCGTGTAATGTGAACTAGGCATAAGTCTTAGTATGTTACAGTAGACTGGGAGGGTTCCAATCCCCCGACTGCTGCTGGGGCCCTTCTGTGCGTAGTTTGCATTAATTGGTGACTCTAAATTGGCCATAGGTGTGAATGTGAGTGTGAATGGTTGTCTGTCTCTATGTGTCAGCCCTGCGATAGTCTGGCAACCTGGCCAGGGTGTACCCTGCCTCTCGCCCTATTGTCAGCTGTGATAGACTCCAGGTTACCCGTCGAGCACTGGTTGGTGCTCAGGTCCTAATAAATAATAATAATAATAATAATAATAATAATAATAATGATGATAATAAAAAACATGTATGTATGACCTTTAAAGTGTTAAGTGTTCATCAGTACATATCAATCTTGTATGTCTGCAGATCGTGGGCTGGTGTATTATTATCATCACTGCCATTGGAGCCCTCCTAGGTACCTGCTTCACAAACTGTCGCTCCAAAGTCAGCTACCTGCAGCTGACATTTTGGAAACGCTACGTGGATAAAGAGAAGGAGCGTTTTGATACTTTTGCTGTGGAATACGCCACCAAACTGGCCGAGAGAAACCTGCAGAGTTTCTTTGAGAACAAAGACCCTGATCCATTCCCTTTCCCCAACCACAAGGCATGGGAGGAGATCTCTGCATACTACACCTTTTCCAGGAGTGAGGAGTATTACAGCACCCTGCAGCGCTACGTGGAGAAGGCAAACAGGGACTTCACACCAGAGAAGAGACCTGTATTGAGCTTTGAGCATGGAATAGAAATGCATTAAGAAAGACCAGGGATCGCTTGCACAAAACAACTTAATTTTTCTCCTGAAGTGTGACACTTAAGGCTTAATTTCTCCTTAGCTGAGGGACTTACACAGTTGCATCGAATTCCTTGAAATGTTTTCTCAGTTAAGGAAACGTTAACTCATTTACTGCATTGAACGAGATTTTACAGCAGTAAAAGTCTCCATGGAGATTGTTTGTTTGCTTGGATGCCTGTTTCACTCATGATGCATGTTATTGTCTCACAAAGTTGGCTTATAGTAAGATAGTGAAAAAATGGCAGAAGAAAAGAAGAGAAGAAAACCATACTGGTCAGAGGAGGAACAGATTGTAGTTCCGGAGAAATACAAACCTAGAAAACACATACTACAAAGTAAATTTGATCCCCAAATACCAGAAAACAGAAAACAATTGTAGGATGAAATTGCAGTGACAATTAACTCTATAGTTTAAAATCAATATGGTTCATCACCATAAACTTAGTAAGTAGCAGTTAAGATAGAGTCAGAGGTACCTTAAGTTTTTTGTTTCTTTGGGGTTTTTTTTTTCCAGGGGTCAAGGGATTCCTTAAGTATAAGACCAAGACAAGGGGAAACCATAAACACTTGAGTGAACATTTTAAGGAAACCTTAATGAGAAGACTTAAGGGTGTTTTGTGCAACCAATTTAATTTCAGGAAACCTTAACTAGGAAAGGAATATCTTGACTTAAGGTGTTTTGTACAACTGCCTCCATACTGTGGTGAGACTATTAGATACTCATCACTCTTGGTATGTAACTCTTAGTCTATAGTATATGCAAGCATGACTTGGGAGAAGCTGTCCTAGGCTGCCTCTTCACTGACAAAGCTGCCCTTTCACTTTGTTTTACTCCGAAGAATGTGACTATTTGCAAGCTGCAATGGTACAACCTGTAAGCACGTGAAATAATTCAGGGCATAACCACTACTTTTTTTACACACTACTTCTCACTGCCTCTGTAACACTGTATGCATTTAAGCCCCCCTAGTACTAACAAATTTTGACTCACTTTGGATTTGCAAAGTAACTTGTTGGTTCATGTTGTGTTTGTAAACAGGCTTAAAGTGAAAGTCAACCCCAGATTCACTCTCATTTTGGAATGACCTTTGTCCACTTGCCATTTTGCCTCACTATATTTGCTTTTTTTCCAGCGTTGTGTCCATGATTTTCATAGCTTTCTTGTGGATGCATGCTCCTTACAGTCTCGTATCTGGTCACTACCTTTTTATAAAGCCTACACCATCCCTGCTTTTGTGCCCAGGAACAGGGGTGCAGCACCAGATTCCTCTCTTGATTCATGTCTCTCTCATGCACCTTTTGAATTTATATATATATATATATATATATATATATACATATATATTTTTTTTTTTTTTTTTTTTTTGACAAAATCAGGTTTCTTTCTTAATTTATTTTATTTTATTTTATTTTTTGGAACTCCGATTTCCCTTTCTTGGGAAAAGACATGACAGTGTATTTTAGTGCCCCAGCAGCATAAACTCGTTTGGCTCTAGCTGGGTTCCAGTTGTAGTACATGGGCTAAAGACTAAACAGTTTTGTGCCTTTAGGGGTGAGAGGGGCCTCAGAGAGACCCAAAACTCAGTTTTAACCAATTCATTCGGCCAGTTTGAATTTAGTTATGTGATAGTCACCAGTGATAAGGAAATACAGCAAGTGCTGGACGGAGCAGTGAGTGACAACAACCCCACCCACATTTAAGAGTACTGTTTGCGGTGGAAACACTAAACTAACCGAGGGTCTAGGTACCATGTCTGAATAGTTACCTTCGATTCCAAAGGTACTAAACTGAAAATGTCCACACACTGAGAGTGTATTGATTGAGAGGGATCCTGTATAGTTTAACTTTAACTACTTTACAGTCATTTCATGCAGTCAGGCCCGTAGCTATGACTGAATACACTAAGGTCATAATCCTTGCTATTATTTCTGAGAATTTGGGGGTTCTAGCAGCCATTAGGACAGTGGTGGTTCTACCCCATTACAACAGACTGTTGTTTTATAGGGGACAGATAAATCAACTCTGACACTAAAGGCCACTGTACACCAAGTTTGTATTTTTCATCCAAAATTGTTGCACAGTTAAAAAATAAGTACAATTTCACATTGTGTCAGCCACACTGACTCTGAAACATGTTTTTGGTACAGTTTAGATTTTCTGTGATTTTTTGCATTCGCCAAAAGTCTAGAGAGTTGTTTGACCAAGAAGCAGTGAGGAAAATGTGGCAGTGGTACACAACAAGACAGAGGAACGGGGCGTATGGTATCATTCAGAGATGGGGACTCGAGTCACTGTGACTTGGACTCGAGTCGACTCGAGTCGCTGTTTTGAAGACTTGTGACTTGACAAAAAATAAAAGACTTGAGACTTGACTCGGACTTGGAAGTTAAAGACTCGGGACTTGACTTGACTTGAGACACGATGACTTGAATGACTGGCGTGTTATTCACATCATGTTTTCGGTTTGAATATAAAATTAATAAATTAATTTAAAATAATTTAAAAAAAATTAAAAATAATTTGATTACCTGGTAGGAGCGCAGGCTGAGAATGGTGTTGTCATGATTGGATTACTACCCTGTCAATCAGTCATGCCCTCTCTACGTACCTTACGTGTTTATTGGAGAAACACGCCCTCTTATATCAGATAGGCATCAACATGTCAGCGGGAGGGGTACCGAGAGTCAACGTCTTCGGCTTTCAGAATTACCATTATTACGGCAAAAGACAAACAGCACAGTGCAAGACATGCGGCATAAACATCTCGGACAGCCAGGC
>NC_065511.1:4166122-4185303 GCF_006386435.1 Epinephelus moara
ATCAGATTCTGCAGGTAAAATTACAATAATAAGGTGACTTGACTTGGACTTGACTTGACCTATTACAGGATTTGACTTGACTTGACATAACCTGTGACTTGACTTGACTTGACTTGCCCAAGAAAAAATGACTTGGGACTTACTTGAGACTTGAAGGTTAAGACTTGAGACTTACTTGAGACTTGCACATGTGTGACTTGGTCCCATCTCTGGTATCATTTCCCATCATAGATGGCCTCCGTTCAACATGTCAGACAGTAACATTCAGGTGGATGATGATGGCGAGGAGGATGTAACAGAGGACAGCACACAGAGGGAAGAGAGAGCAATGGAGTGGAGACAGAGAGGACAGCTCAGCCCCTTCTGATAGCTGCGGGGCCAAATGCAAGATGTGAGCAGAGAGTAGTGACAGCGAGGGAGGCAACTCCAGTGGAGAGGAGGAAGGGATTTTGTCTCATACTCCATATTTTTAGAATGAATAGAACAATCAAACACATTGGACTCGGTGTGCGAGGTTTCTGTATGATTTTTATCTACAAAAAACGCTTCTTAAAAATACAGACTTGGTGTGCAAAAGACTTAGAGGGTATAACTACCTAAATTAAAAATTCCAAAATAATATTTCCATGGCCTTCAATCAATATTTGTGGACATGAGCAAGTCTCCCTCAAAGCCAGAAACCAGAGAGGAAAGTCTCAAACTTGTGATGTCATAGGGTATAAAGTCTTTTGTTTAAATTTTGTGGACCCACACTTTTTTTGTTTTCTTTTTTATCCTCAGATGAGTTTTATTCAATTGTAGTGCTCTCACTTTTGAAACAGAAAATGTTCCCATATATTCAGAACATTCTCCTGGCTGCTCTCAGTTAGCCTGGTGAAACCATCCTGATCTCACGAGCTCATATTCGATTTCACTCCGGAGATCAGTCAGGCCATGCAATCATTAAGGCGCATTCTGGCATTGGTTAAAGCTTACCAGGCCAATCACAACCATTTATTACTTTGGGCCGGGCACGTCATCAAAATATGGAAGGCCAAGGAACGGAGTGAATGCATTTCGGAAACAACCAACATGGCTACTGATTTTGAGGCCCTGTTTAGACGACAACGGTTTCCCTAAGAACAGAAAAGTCTGTCCTTTGCGTTTTTGAAAACTTCCGCGTTTATATGACGACGTAATTGAAACGATCTCCGTTCACATGGAGCCGCAAAATCGAGTAAGGTAAAGCTGCAGTACCGGAGGCTGCAGTTTCAGGACCGCAGTTTTAGGACCGTTTAATTTCCTGAGCGGAGGCTGCAACCTGAAGTTTATTTTTATTTTTTTGCTATACCCAAATACTACTTTCTTATTAAATAGTTATAATCAGTGTTGGGCAGTAACGCGTAATTTGCTTGATAAAGCCCAGGTAACTATACATTACCATTGCCGGTCCTCTCCGCTCCCCTCACCCACACCTAAACACCCGTTCTGGAATACAGTGTCGGCCTGCCCGGCCTGACCTCCGCGGTCCTCTGCGCTCCTCTCACCCACACTTGAGCATTTGTCCAGGGAGGGCCGCGGAGGTCAGGCCAGGCAGGCTGACACTGTGTATCCCAGAACGGGTGCTAAAGTGTGGGTGAGAGGAGCGGAGAGGACCGCGACGAGGTGGAGTTGCTGCAGTAGATTTACAGTTTGCTGGAGAAGTGTTGATAAAATCAACAGGGTGAGCAGCGCAAACAGAGCTCTGCATTGTTGTTGTGATGGTCGACTTTCTCGCGGATGCCTAGTGACTGGAACCGTAATGTGCATGTGCCAAAAGTCTCCGTTTTCAGAGGGACTGCATATTGCAAGTTTACACAACAACGGAGACGGTGCCGTTTCCAAAAAATTGCACTCTGGAACCCGTTTTCAAAACGTTGCGTTGTCAGGCACCCAAAACGCAGCTGTCATATAAACAATCAGCCAAAACGCAACTAAAGTTTACCGCTTTCAGTTGAACTCGTTGTCGTATAAACGGGACCTGAAACTGTGATGATAAATGTGTTAAACGAACTGGAATGTACATTTTCTTTAAAAGCAGAGCAAACAGCTGCACTGAAAGCTTTTATTGAAAAAAAGGATGTGTTTGCCGTCCTTCCTACGGGTTTTGGTAAAAGTTTAATTTACTAAATGGCTCCGTTGATCGGGAAAAAGATGGGACTCAGTGAAAACCCAGTGGCTATTGTTGTTTCTCCGCTAGTTGCTCTCATGGAGGAGCAGGTCAGGGAAGCGACCAAGCTGGGAATCACAGCCATGCAACTTGGAGTCCACAGTAAGGAGGAAATCCGCAGCGGACATTGCCAAAAGACGGCAACACTCTTTCCCAGACATCATCACAGCTCATCTCCACTGCAGCTTGCTGGTCTGTTTACAGTGGTGGTGTGCTAGCTTACGTCACACGTTTAGTTTACTCTGATTGGTTTTCCGTCTTTCCAATTGCATGAAGGGGCACTTTGAGTGAAAGCAGTTGTTACCGCCCCTCGGGAATAGAGGAAATGTACACTCCGTGTCCAGACTCATTTGCGTTTTGCGAATTGGGTCTAGCAATGCCAGGCTAGCTCTCAGTGTCATCTAGAATATCTTTCACCATTTATTGTCTATGGATCAGCGCCAGATTTTACACCCTATGAAATCACACATTTGACATTTAGCACTCTAGTTTTTGGATTTGGGAGAGAGTTATTCATGTTTATTAATATTTTGGACTGTCTTATACCACAAGAATAACATGTATGAATTTTGAAAATAAAGTGTTTCTAGAGACATATCCTTTCATAGATATGCAGAGACATGATGTTGGGGTGGGGTGGGGCTCAAGTGCAAATTATAGCAGCATTTTAGGGGTTGCTACAAGCCTGTTTACTTTTGTTGGGGTTTTGGGGGCAACTTGGACTCATTTTTTTAATCCTGGCTATGACCCTGGTTGCATTTTTCATAAATAATTAATCCAAAAACTGACAAAGTGTACAAAATACTAAAATAAAAACCCTGCTTCAAGTTTCTCTTGTTTTATTATGCCTCCGCGCCATCAATAGCTGTGGCAGGAGGCATTGTTTTCAGGTTGGTCACCCGTCTCTGTCCTGTAAACGTAATATCTCAACAACACCTCGAGGGAATTTCTTTAACTTTGACACAAACTGACTGGACTGAAGAATTAACTGTTTAAAATTTTGTGGTCAAATGTCAAAGGTCATTGCCAGTGTGACCTCACAAAACAGGCCATAACTCAAGATTTCATATAATAATTATGACAAAACTTCACACAAATGTCTAATAGGATACAATCATGAAGTGATGACCTTTTATATGCAAAAGGTCAAAGGTCAACTTCACTGTGACATCATAATATTCTGCATGAAACACTCTTCTGCTCATTATTCAATAGCATATCTCAGGAAAAGAAGGGGAGACATTTGTGTGTGTGTGTGTGTGTGTGTGTGTGTGTGTGTGTGTGTGTGTGTGTGTGTGTGTGTGTAACGTGACATTTAAGGCAGTATCTTAGTTAGAGCTAGCCACTGTAAACATACCTCTGTATAATATACTTCATTACCTGAGGCCCGTGCTATGAAGCGTAATTTGAAGTTAGCGAGGCAGTGTTGTTGTTAGGCCCGAGTGTCTGAGGCTTGAGCCTGAATGTTTTATGAACAGCCCCAGCTCTAAATAGGCAGAGGGGGAAAAAAAGAATAGGCCTAATAATAATAATTTGAAAAAAGAGCAGCTGGTAAAGGTGGAGCCGATTTTAAATGCTTTATATACTGCTGGGTTGTTTAATATATAAATATACATCATCATTTATTAGTTGATTATATTTTGTACAAGTTTAAAGCTGCATTAAATACAAATACTCAAGTACAAGTACCTCAAAATTCTCTAAATTTTAATGATAGCGGCTGCAAAGTGTTCTGTTTCTACTCAATACCAATTACTAACAACTACTAATATTTTTCAAATCACAATTTATTATTTATTTGGAAAAAGGGAATAGCTCAATTCTACTCAGATTAATTTATCCAGCACCTTTCATACAAGCATGCAGCCCAAAGTGCTTCACGTGGCAAAACTGAAATAACACAGACACAATTTAAAGGATAACACAAACAACTATATATGAGGTATTGCAAGACTAGAAAGTTACAACAATAAGACAATACAATTTTAAAAACAAAACAAACAAACAAAAAGATTGATAAATTAAAATCTATAGAATAAAAATAAACTAAATAAAGGAGTAAAAAACAGCAGGAAATAAGGTAAAAACCAATGATTAAAACTTAAAATGAAGATGATAATGCTACTCCACATTAAAAGCCAGAGTAAAAGGTCTGGGACACACAATGGGGCACATAAGTAAAAATAAAGCAGTGGAGAACCTCAATGATAGAATATAAAATGAAAGAAAATCTCTGATGTATGGAGGAGCAAGGTCATTTAAGGGGCTGTACACATGCCGCGTCTTTCACCGCCTGGAAAACATGAGGTCGAGTGCTGGGTGCTGCTCTTGTGCCTACTCTGCCAACTTTCAAGGGCACGGAGGCAGGTTGCAGCTAAGGTTGCTAAGTGACCATAACCAGCACCATGTCATAGCCTACTTACCAGAAATCCTAAGAGCAGAGTTGGTCTTCTTCCAGGCGTTGTTTGGTAAACGACAACAGATGACACGGAGTTGACGGCACCCGTTACCTCCTTCCAAGCCCTTGATTTACCTGTCTCTGACACACCACTACTAACAGAAGAAAATAAAATGTTTTTCTCAACCCCACTTCACCTAAAATAATTTCAGTCTCAGCATTGGACAGTTTTTCCTTTTTCTCTCTTTCTCTTTCTTTCTTTGCTCCATGTTCTCAGGTTGAAAGGATGAACCTATCCATAGTAATTATCACCTCCATATATGGCGGTCACTGGCTATTCTTGGGAGGGATGTATGGTAATTGCTGACTAGTAGGAGCGCGCTGTGAATTTACAATTGATTGGCAGTCATGAACATACACACGTGCCTATGATGAAGTTTTCCGTGGCATTCATGAATCTGGAGTTGGTTTTTAGTACCGAGTTCCTTTTACTGACTCGAGTTTGTATGAGTCACTCACTAAAGTGAATCGGGTTTTCAAGTCATTTGAGTCAGTCACCCAGAGTGAGCACACTACTCAGGTAAGGGAGGGGCTCTCCGGGCAGGGAGAGAGTGCGAGTGAGCTTTGTGCTGCCGGTGAGCTGGGAGTTTGAGCTACTGAGTGAGTCAGTGAGTCAGTGAGTCAGTGAATCGTTCGTTTTCTGTAGCCTCAGCCTGTGAAACAGCTCAGCTCAGGGCAGGGAGGAGATGGGGGAGTTGAGTTGAAATAAGGACCAGAGCTGTTGCTTCTCCCACTGGGCTAATACAGATTAACGGATTAACTTGATATATTTACACAAATGCAGTTAACAATTGCACAATAGTCACATGTTGTCTGGCTTGTGACATTCTCCACTCTGTTACAAGTAGGCTGCAAACACAGCACCCTCAGGCCCTCCTTCTGATCTCTGGGGACTTCAACCACGCCTGTCCTTCCACAACCCTGCCCACCTTCACCCAGTATGTTTCCTGCCACACCAGAGACAATAAAACACTGGATTTATTTTATGCCAACACCAAGGAGGCATATCACTCATCCCCCCTGCCCCCCTGGAAAGAGCTGATCACAACCTGGTTCATCTTCTGCGTGTCTACAGACTTCTGGTGCAGAGGGAACCAGCAACCTGAAAGACTGCTTCGAGACCACTGTGTGGGAGGTACTCAGCGATTTCCATGGGGAGGACATTGACAGTATGACATCATGCATTACGGATTATATTAAATTCTGTGTGGAAAGCACCGTACCCACCAGGACTGTATGCTGGTTCTCCAACACCAAACCCTGGATTACTCCAGAGTTAAAAGCTCTCCTGAAGGAGAAGCTGAGAGATTTTAACTCTGGAACTAAGGAGGAGCTGAAGGCTGTGCAGAAGGAGCTACAGAGAAACATCAGGTGGGGAAAGGAAGGATATAAAAAGAAGATGGAGGAACAGCTGCAGCAGAGNCTCCAACACCAAACCCTGGATTACTCCAGAGTTAAAAGCTCTCCTGAAGGAGAAGCGGAGAGCTGAAGGCCGTGCAGAAGGAGCTACGGAGAAACATCAGGTGGGGAAAGGAAGGATATAAAAAGAAGATGGAGGAACAGCTGCAGCAGCAGGGTGACGTCAGCGGAGTCTGGAGAGGTCTGAAAACCATCTCAGGTCACAAACAACCGGACTCCCAGGGAGGTCTGAAAACCATCTCAGGTCACAAACAACCGGACTCCCAGGCCAGAGGCGACCAGAAGTGGGTGAATGATCTGAATCTGTTCTTCAATAGATTTGATCAGTCTGCCCCTCCCCTGGCCCAGACATCACGGCTGCAACCCCCCTCATCCTCACCTTCACCTTCCCCCCCACCTACACTCCTGGCACACTGCTTCGACACCTCCCCCACCCCCGCTCCCCCGGACATCTCACCACCCCCCACTCCTCCCCCCACCTCGTCACCTCCACCCCCCAGCACACAGCCCCCCTGCTCCAGCTTGTCCTTCACTACCTGTCAGGTGAGAGATCAGCTGAAGAAGATAAAGACGAGGAAGGCTGCGGGTCCAGACGGCATCAGCTCCAGGCTCCTGAAGTCCTGCGTAGACCAACTGTACGGGATAGTTGAAACCATCTTCAACCTGAGCCTGAGGCTGGGGAGAGTACCACAGCTGTGGAAGACATCCTGCGTGGTACCTGTGCCCAAGACTCACCCCAAGGACTTCAGCAGCTTCAGACCGGTGGCATTAACATCACACCTCATGAAGACTCTGGAGCACCTGGTCCTGTCTCATCTCCGCCCCGCAGTAGGCCCTTCAATGGACCCGCTGCAGTTTGCCTACCAGCCTGGCACTGGGGTGGACGACGCCGTCATCTTCCTCCTGAATAGAGCTCTTTCTCACCTGGAGAAGCCCGGAAGCTTTGTGAAAAAAAGTACTGGATGTTCTAAAAAAAAACTGTATGCTAAACCAGTCACCAAAGCACAGCTACAGGCTAGTTTTTTCAACTGCAAACAATGTACTGATGAGAATGTCAGTGCTTTTGTATTAAGACTGCGAGAACTCTTTTTCAGTTGGCAGGAGCAGGACGAAGGTAGAATTGGAGAGGAGGGGGATGATCTTTTGATTGATCAGTTTATGGTTGGGTTGAAAGCTGGACCCATAAAACAGGAACTGAGCCGACAGATAAGGCGAAATGATCCTATGACCTTTACAGACGTGCAAAGAAGCTCGCGCCCTGGAACAAGAGCTGCAAGATGGGGAAGACACAATCTTGTCCCAAAGAGTCTCTGCCACAGCCTCACAGAACACAACTACAGTGAATATGGAACCATTAAAGGACCAGATACGAGCTGAGCTGCAACAAGGACTGATGGGGGAAATGAGAAAAGAGATCATGGAACAGATGAAAGCCCTGTCTGCCAACCTACTAGAAGAGATGAGGACACAGCTTTCAACCAGAGAAGTGCCTTCAACTCCACCCATGGACCACAGCACCGCTGTACCAAGAGCCCCTCAGGCCAGACGACAGCTAGCAGGCACCATGACACCAGTCTACCAGTGGGACGCGCAGGGCAGACCCATCTGTCGGAGCTGTGGTGTAGCTGGGCACGTTCAGCGCCGGTGTCCCCGTAGACCAGCGAGGCCGCAGGATTTTTAATCTCCCCTACAGCTGTGGGCCAAGCAGTGGGGGCAGTTAACCAGGATAAGGAGCCCACATCACAGCCCACGTCTGCCTTGGTAGGTGAGTGCCCTGATGTTGTGAAAATAAATGGATGCCCTATTCCTTTTATTCTTGATACAGGGTCACAGGTCACACTGCTGAGCCAAAGTTTGTTCAGAAGGCAACTGGAAGGAACTGGAGTGACCAATGCTGGCGACACCCCCTGGCTGACCCTACGAGCTGCTAACGGTTTGGAAATCTCCTACGTGGGCTATGCTCTGGTTGACTGTATGGTAGGAAGTGTCCATGTTCCTGGGAAAGGTGTAATAATTGTCAATGATGAATGCTTGGGCCCAGACAAGGGCATACTTGGAATGAACATTATTAAACCTGTATGGTCTGCTCTCACTCAGGGGAATCATCCAGGGTTGTCGGCTTTCAAAACCACCATGCCTCCTGCAGCAGGACAGATCTGGGATCGAGCGTTTGCAGAGTGTCAGTGAGTCACCACCAGAGGGCCTCTTCCACCTTACCAGTGCGTGGCCAAATTACCACAACAGCAACCAGTCATTGTTCCACCCCATTCAGAGATGATCCTCTGGACACAGGTGTCTGAAGGTGCAGCTAACCCCTCTTGTGAGGTGCTGATAGAGCCTCTCCCTGACAGTGACACTGAATGGCGGATGGGCCGAACCTTAGCCACCCTGAGTGGAGGATGAGTACCCTGCAGGATCTGCAACCCCAACCCCTACCCAGTGGAAGTCCCACAGCGCCAACCATTAGCTCAGGTGACGGAGGTTGGCACAGCCGATGTACAAGGAGAACAAGAGCTGGTTCTCAACAGCGTGGCACCAGATGTGGTAGAGGTAGCAGTAAGGCGGGTAGGAGTCACCAAAGGAGCCGACGACACTGAGTCCCATCCTGTGATATCCTTAAGGGGAGACGGCCTGACCCTAGCACCCCTGCTCCCAGGTGAGCGGGTGCTCATCCGCAACTTCCGCAGAAGGGCCAAAGGAAAGTTGGCCCCGAGGTGGACCCCAGAACCATTTGCCGTGGTGACTCCGTTATGGGAGGGCCACCCAGTTTATGTCCTTCGGCCAGAGGGTACAGTACACCGAAATAACCTCCGACCTTGCCCTTTAAATGTGTTTCAGGACAGTCAGGAGTCAACCGGAGAACCAGAAGCTCCAGTAGTGGACTAGTCCAAACAGTTACCCCCTCCCACTTGGTGGCTCCCTGGTCTGATCATGAACTCTATCCAGCCACTGGCAACACAGCCAACAGATCCAGGTCAGGCCGAACCACCTGACCCTCCAGCAGGACTGGCAGCCCCCAGTAGAGAGCCTGAGCAACCTGACATGCGTCGCTCACGGTGAGGTAATTGTGGGGTACCCCCAGCCAGGTATTGTGAGTAGTTGGTCAGGATGACCACTGTTAAAGAGGGGGGGGGGGAATGTCACAGTGAGACCCATCAGTTATTTTATCACTTGATCCTGATTTGTTTGTTTTTACATATTGTGTGGTTATATGTGTATATATTTCATCTTTATTTTATGATTGCATGTTTTGTTATTGAATGGACTGTGTTTTTATTGTGTTTTATTGGTTTTGACATTCATTGGACTGGATCAAAGTGAACTGATGAGAAACACCTGGAAAGACTAGTTGAGTGACACATCCCACAGAGCACGATTGGTGCAGAGAACAAGTGCTGGTCTTTAAATTGATTGTGGACAGGTGAGCAGCAGGCACGACACAGAGGAAATACAAGGAAGAGTAGCAGACACCACTTGGGACGGAGGTCGGCATCAAAGAAAGCTGGTTGCTGGCAGGCGGACACAGAGGCCACGACGAGAGACCAGATGGCTGTTAAAGGACAAGCCAGAGCTGGAAAAGACTTGGTTCAACGCCTACAAAACAACAAGTAACTAAGTGAGTTAGCACCCAGCGTCTAACTCTGCAAGGACCCCGAGCGACCAGCTTCCTCGGATCAGAACCTTTGGAACAAAGGACCCAACAAAGACTGCAGCTGGAACCATCTTCCCAGCCTTCTTCTGCCGGCTAACAAAGCACCACCACCAAGTGACTTTTTCTTCCAACAGCTGGGCATAGCTTATCACAGCTTTACAGGCTAAGCAAGACTGTTTGACTTGTTGTATGTGATTTGATGCTGTTTACTGAGTTATTGTTGTGATAGATTGCGGTTAGGTCATTGATTAGTTGGCTTCGCCACAGCTAAGTGTTTAGTTTGCTAATACTGTTCACAAACAGATTCTTGCACACAACTAAACAATCTCTGCACTAATCCAGACCGTTTGCAACACACGTCACTTTGACATAGACTCATTAACAAATAGGCTTTCAACAGAGCTACATCCAAACAGGCATTTCAAAATTCCAGCTTCTTTTCCTTTGTCTTTGTCCTGACCACACGGTCAGACAGACACCTCCCCCAACCGGAAGCCAGCCTTGATTCGGCCATTTTGGTAGTTCTCTGTTGTCAGCCATTTTGTTTTGTAGTGCCAAACGGCTACTTGATCACCACACCCGCCTTTGTCTTTCTTTCTCTTCTTTCTCTCTCACACACACACACATACACACACACACACATACACACACACACACACACACACACACACACACACACACACACACAACACACATATACACACCAAGCTTGTATATAGTTAGTTAGAATTTGTGTGTTTGGTTTGCTTTGCTAATTTGTGAATAAATATAATTCTTTGGAATCATGCCTGCTGTCTGTTTAGTGTTGCACAAGGGTGAATGAATAGTCAACCTCTGCTGCGTCAAGAACTCCGAAATCCTTCAGGTGTTACTGTTAATTTTGGTTGTTATTAATTTAATTATTAATCAAACTCCAAATTAATAGTTTAGCGTATTTTATGAGACTGATATCTTTAACTGGCTATCACTTTTCCCTTTACGGGAATGGTGCCCCACGAGGTGACTTAATGTTAATTAAGTCACATTATTTAACTTAATTATTAATAATAATTATTAGTTATTTCCGATAGCCAATTTAACCCCAACATATTTGGTGCCTCCGTGTGAAGCCTAAGGTGTTGACCCCAACATATTTGGAGCCACCGTGTGAGGAAAATATGTTGATTCCCAACACTGGACAAGCTGACCAAGAAGGCCAGCTCTGTCCTGGGATGCTCTCTGGACTCTGTGCAGGTGGTGGGAGAAAGGAGGATGACAGCCAAGCTGTCATCTCTGAGGACTAATGACTCCCATCCTCTGCAGAAGGAGATAAAAGCTCTGGAGAGCTCCTTCAGCGATAGACTGATTCACCCAAAGTGTGTGAAGGAACGCTATCGCAGGTCCTTCCTGCCTGCTGCTGTCAGGCTTCACAACCAGCACTGCTCACAATAAACTGCATGGACTCTTATAAACACCACTATGAGCATTGCTGTCCCCCATGTTGTTGTTTATTTGCACATTCAATATTCACTTTGCACTAAATATGTTCACTTTAACCCATTGCTCACTTTTTATCCACTGCTCATTATTATTATTGTTATTATTATTTATTGCTGTTTTCTGTATTTTTTGTACTTTTTTGCATGTCTAGTTTAAATATTGACATCTTTAATCTGACTCTTTCCCCTGACTGCTGTAACACTGAAATTTCTCAATGATGGGATCAATAAAGGTGTATCTTATCTTATCTTATCTCCTCTTTGCAGTTAGCTTATGGTAGCAGGGGCGAGTCAGTGAATGAGTAAAGAGAGAGAGGACTAGTAGCAAAGACTGCATCTGAGCAAGTAAGTGATTCCTTAGTTTTGTGTGGAGCCTGTAGCCCCTTTAACACTGCCAGATTTTCTGCGAATGTTGGGCTGTTTTGCTGGCAAGCTGCGAGCATTTAGACACACAGAGCCGGATTGCCGAGTTGATCCGAGGTGCCCAGTTTTCCGCCTTGTAGGGTAGTCATATTGGCGGAACCTTTTTGGTTTAGATAGAACGAGGCGGCCTTCCGCCACGGGAGGGGCTGTTGGTGGCTTGTCGGAGGAGCTGTTGATGACGCCACACATGCGACCCACTGGCAGTGCATAAACAGGAAACAGCTGATAGCAGGAATGAGCAGCTAGTACTAGTAGCAAGAGGGAAACGCAAACCTGACAGTAACTGTAAAGATGAGCAATTGGGGAGACAAAGAATTGCGTGCCCTCCTTGTCCTCGCAAATGAAGAGGCCATTAATCGTCAAATGATGGGGACAGTGAAGGACAGGCCAACTTATGAGAGAATCGCTGAAGGACTGATCAGCAGTGGCTTCCCTCGGAGCAAGGCTGTTTACATCACACACTGAGCTACACATTCTGTTACTTGCTCACGCCCCCCATTGCCCCGAAAAAGGCGCATTCTGTATAAACAAAAGTAGGCAGGCGGCATTTTGCCGCACTCCCCGATTTTGTTTTTATACTGCCAATGCTGAAAGAAGACTGTTAGGGCTTCAGCTCAGGGCAGGGAGGGGGAGGTGAGAGTTGAATTAAAACAAGTACCAGAGTTGTATCTTTTCCCACAGGGCTAATACAGCGATTTGCTTGATATACTGCGCATGTGTCGGCGTCTGTAGCTGCCTGTCTATGCTCTCCCTAACCAGCGATTTAAACTGATTTATTTGAGCTTTGAAGTGACTTTTAAGCTATCTGCTTGGACATCAGTTGTTTTTATTTATCTCCTTTAATCAGATGTTATCTTTTAATCACTGGATGTCCAAGCATTAGGGGGTTTTAACAGCCAGACACTGCCCGGCCTGCTTGACAGGTGGGAAAACTTCCGCCAGCTGACAGCACAGCTACATCTACGCACGCCGATGTGGACCCCCAGCTTGAAAAAGCAGACAAAAAGATTGTTGACCTGAAAGAGGACATTCGCCGGCTCTCTGGTGAGCTAAATGACAAATCCTCCATGCTGACCGCCCACCAGGAGGTGGCTCATGAACAGTCGCTCCAGATCGCCTCACTCACAGCGGCCCTTCAGGACACAGTGCACTGGGATCCCAGCGCTTGGCCTCCACCATCCTCCAGCTCAACACCGAGTTGCCGGTGATCCTGGGTGGAGGTGGTCGGCAAGGGTAGAGCCCCTGGCCGTGCTGCCTCACCTCCGCGCCTCAGCCTGTCAAACCGCTACAGTGCCTTGGCATCGGACGGAGATCCAGACGCTGGCCCTGCAGACGCTGCTGCTGCAGCTCCTTCCCTGCCGACCGGTGCTGTTCCAGCTGCTCCCCGCTTGGAGGGGTTGGCCTCGGCATCCAATGGCGCTGTGGCTCCCTCTCCGCTGACCGGTGGTACTCCTGCGGCGCCCTGCACGGATGGATCCGCGTCTTCCTCGCTGGCATCTGTTGAGGACCGGAGTGTCTCAGCTGCAGGACACGACCATCGACGCCCTTCCCGGGCATCGGCTTCCGCGGTGCGTCGGAGGCTCCTAAAGGAGGCTGTACTGACACGCTCTGGGGGACTCCTCTCCCAAAGCGGGGATGGCGCTTCTCCTGCTGGGGCTGGGACTGCCGAGTCGCCGCAGCTCCTGCCCCCCCAGAGTCCCCCAATCCCCATCCTGTTCCTGTTCGTCTTCTTTTCCCCCCTTCCACCATGTTGTTTGGGGACAGCATCATCAGGAATATTCGTTTTTTCAATGCCACAACTCACTGCTTTCCTGGAGCCACAGTCCCAGTCATCTTTGACAAACTTCCTGAACTCCTTCATTCACTACCTTCCTCCATAAACTGGCTGATTTTTCATTTGGGCTCGAACGACATGGCCCGCTGGCAATCAGAGCTGACAAAAATGGATTTTGTTGCTCTTTTTAACCTGTGGAAAGTCTGTTTTTATCAGCGGTCCCCTGCCAACACTGTCCCGCGGTGCAGAACACTTTAGCAGGCTCCTCGCCCTCAATTCCTGGGCCCAGGCTGCCTGTAGCACTTATGGCTTTACTTTTATTGACAATTTTAACTTATTTTGGAACCGGTCCTCTTTTTACAGGGCTGATGGTCTCCATCCAAGCAGGCTGGGCAGCTGCATGTTAGCGGCTAACATTCAGCACGCTGTACATTCCCACATCCCTAAGCATCCCCGTCAGAATCTCAAATAGATTTAATAGACCAGCTTCACCATGGACCAATAGTGACCCAAAAAACATAGCTCCTGTCACACCTGCTTCACACTCACTACATTGTAACGATGAGCGCACATTCGGCACGAACATTAACTTGGCCGTGCTGAACGTGCGCTCTCTTTTAAATAAAACTTTTATCATAAATGACCTGATTTTAGATAACAAGTTAGACTGTATTCTTTTAACAGAAACATGGCTTGGCACTGATGCACCAGTTGTTCTCACCGAGGCCTGCCCACCAAATTTTAATATTTTATTTTTTACTAGGGGAGGTAAAAGAGGAGGCGGAACTGCTTCAGTCACCAAAAATACACTAAACTCTACTGAAGTTTTTTTTTAACAGCTACACATCATTTGAGCATCATGACCAGACCACCCCACCATTCCACTTCTTTTATCAGTGAATTCTCAGAACTATTAACAATCATACACACCACCTACAACAGGATTTTAATAACTGGTGATTTTAATTTACATGTTGATTTTGTGATAATTTTACCTGCGCCCTGTGATTTTATTGTGGAAAATTTCAACAGTAAATTGAAGTCAATGCTGGACTCAGTGGCTCCACTTTTAACCAAAACCACAAAAACAAAACCTGCACCCCCGTGGATAAGTGATAACATCAAAAAGTTGAAAAGAAAATACAGGAGTGCAGAGAGGAGGTGGAGAAAAACCAAACTGACAGTTCATTATGAAATATTACATGATCAACTCAAATCCTACAATAAAACAGTCAAACAGGCAAGAATATCCCACTTTTCAAAACTCATTTCCGATCATAAAAACAACCCCAAATTCCTTTTCTCCACCTTCGATCTTTTAACCAACACCAATTTTAATAAACCATCCAAGATGTCAACAAACACCCTCTGCGAGGACTTTGCAGACCACTTCAGAAGTAAAATCGATGATATCAGATAAAGTCTTTTATCTCAACAGAATGTAATTTTTAACACACCTGAACAGTTGCTTTTACCTGAGGAAACACTGGAGAGTTTTGCCCTGGTTGATGCAAGGACACTTGGTCAAGTTTTCTCCCAGGTAAACCCAACAACCTGCCTTTTAGATCCGATTCCCACATCACTTTTAAAAACATTTTATGGATTCTTTGAGAAACAGATTTTAAATATAGTAAATTACTCTCTTCAGACGGGTGTCTTCCCCACTGCCTTCAAAACGGCTCTTCAGACGGGTGTCTTCCCCACTGCCTTCAAAACGGCAGTGGTAAAGCCCCTTCTGAAGAAGAGTAATTTAGATCCCAACACTTTTAATAATTACCGACCTGTATCCAACTTACCGTTTTTAAGTAGGATTTTAGAAAAACTGGTTTTTAACCAAGTAAATGATTTTTTAAAAAGAAACAGTATTTTAGAGAAATATCAGTCTGGTTTTAGGATGAACCACAGTACAGAGACAGCCCTTTTAAAGATTTTAAATGATATCAGGTTTAATGCAGATTCACAAAAACTCACAGTCTTGGTACTACTGGATCTAAGCGCCGCCTTTGATACAGTAGATCACCACATTTTATTAAACGGACTCAGAAACCTGGTGGGCCGCACTGGTACTGTTTTTACTGGTTCAGCTCTTATCTCACAGATCGATGTTTCTTTGTAAGTATGGATACATGTTCCTCCAGAACGCATAAAAGTAGGTGTGGGTTGCCCCAAGGGTCAATTTTAGGTCCAATTCTTTTTAATTTATACATGCTTCCCCTTGGGGACGTCATCAGGAGGCACGGCATCAGCTTCCACAGTTACGCAGATGACACACAGCTGTACATCGCCGTGTCTCCTGATGACACAGGGCCATTTTATACCCTTTTAAACTGTATTTTAGATATCAAGTCATGGATGGCAGTGAATTTCCTACAGCTCAACCAGGACAAAACAGAGGTTTTAGTTATTGGTCCTGAAGGCAAGAGAGATAAACTTTTACCAAAACTACAAGATTTTAAACCTTCACAATGTGTGAGGAACCTGGGTGTCATTTTTGACTCTGAGCTTAGTTTTATTCCACACATAAAAAATGTAACAAAGGAGAGCAGACCGATGGTCATTATCATCATAAGAATACAGCCAGAGTCCACCCGTTTCATGGGCCATCTTATTTATCTGACCTGCTTTTATCATATCAACCCTTGCGGATCCTGAGGTCCTCCAGCACCGGCCTTTTAATCGTTCCAAAAGTCAGAACAAAAACCCACGGGGAGGCTGCATTCAGCCATTATGGCCCTCACTTATGGAATAGCCTGCTGGAGAGCATCAGGACTGCAGAGACTGTTGATGTTTTTAAAAGGAGGCTCAAGACTCACCTTTTTAGTCTGGCTTTCAACTGATTTCTTTTACTCTTTTCCTCTATTATATGCTATTTTAATCTCTAATGCTTTTAAATTATTTATTTTTAAATCTTTATGTATTTTATTATTAAATTTCTAAATCTTAATTTTTTTTTATCTTTAAATCTTTATTTTTTTCTAAATCCTTAAATTTTTATGCATTTTATCATTATTTTATCTCATTCTTGTTTTATCTTATCTTATTGCCTTTTAGTCTTTTAATTTTTAGTTTTTAGCTCCAGTGTTTCCTCATGGGGGGCCTCCACACTGAGAGGTGTGTCCGGTCTGCCTGCGGGTACGTCGTCCTGGAGATCCCTCAGGTCCGGAGGACTGGGAGGCTCTGCACCATGTGTGGAGTCTACCCCGGTCTGTCTGGGTCGGCGTGGTCTCTGTGGCAGCGCTCCCTGTGGCCGTTGGCTGTTACACCTCAGTGTGGATGAGCTCCCCATAGGTGTTTTTTTCCTCACCTGGTTCCTCAGTGCCCAGCCATGTTACTATATTGACTGTGTGTGTGTGTGTGTGTGTGTGTTTATATGTGGGGGTGGGTGGGGCGGGTTTTCAATATTTGTAATATTTTTGTTGTATGTTTTTATTTTGTAAGGCACTTTGTGTTGCAGTTTTAATGTATGAAAAGTGCTATATAAATAAATTTTGATTTGATTATTTGATTTGATATTTACACAAATGCAGTTAGAATAACAGTTGCGTGGCATGTTGCCTGGTCTCCTCTTTGCAGTTAGCTTGCGGTAGCAGGGGCGAGTCAGTGAACGAGTTAATGGAGAGGATGACTTGTGACTGCTGAGTCCAACCCGATCTCACAGAAATACGTGAAATGACCACGACCTCTTAACACCGCATTCCATGGTGGCGGCACGTAATGGGATAAAATTACATGCCAGTGCCACGAAAACAATGTCAATAGGCTCATTCGAGATGAGCCAGGCCTGGGCAGATTCGATCACCGGCGATCGGCGCACAATGCATGCCGGTTAGTTTTGTGTCCGACTTCATCCCGACTTGCTCTGACGTATTACAAAAGTGGATGGCAATAAAACCGCGAGAGCGAGGCGGCCGCAGTTTTTAGAGCCAGTTGCTGCAGTTGCTCTCCACCAACTGCACCGCCTGGCTCTCACCTGATCTAACAGCTGACTCAACAATATGACGTTTTAGATAAACTTTTCTTTTTTGTTGAATTTCAGAGATTAAGATTGTATTTGTCTGATTTGAAGGTTTATTCTGTAATGGAAAACATGTTGTGTCACTGATGGTGAAGTTCAGTTGTCAGAGACTAAATGCATTCATCATAAACTATACAGAGTCTACTGTATATTAACACTGGACTTTTTTAATTATTGAAGTAGGCTATTTAGCAACACAGAGACTTGTGGTCAGTGGGATGTGAGGATTCTTAAAATAACATCTGTACAGATGTGAAGCCCTGACTGTATCTGACTGAGCCTTAATGAAAACTGTTGTCTTGTATTTTTTTTCCTCTGAAAATATGAACCTTATAATCAAACACAGTTTATTCAGCCTGTGTAAGGTTGATGGGACAGGTCAACTGATATGATGCTGATTTACAGGAGAATTCATATCAAATGGAGGATAAACCATGAACATAAATTACAGATCACCTGTAAAGCATTTTAATAAATCAATCTAGGCTATCATAATTGAAACAACTGGGGACTGAAAACAAACTGATATAGGCTATGGGTCTGATCACTTTTTTAATGAACTGACATCATTCCAGATAGGATGTAAGTGTGTCTGTGACTTCCTGTACGGACTGAATGCTGCTGGAAACTGTCGGGAAACTGTCCGACATAGGGGGGTGTCGCCCAGGGCGCCATTTAGGCTAGAACCGCCACTGGTGAACACACATTGGAACAGGCTAACAAGTGTCCCCACGTGATCATCATCAACTCTCAGCAGACTGTGGCACTCTCCAGTGTTGTTGGACAGTTTTAAACACATGTATCAGTATTGTTAGAATCACGTGACTTTTAGAGAGAATACATTTCTGGATCATATTTAACAGTAAGTGGAGTAATGAAGTAAAGACAACAGCTAAAAAAGTTCTACATTATCATTAACAGTATGAACACAGACTCACACACAGAATCACTCTGTCATTTCACAGTGATCCATAATTTAATACATAGTTTCTGTGTGTCACCACACACTGCGCTACAAGAATATGAAGAGCGGATCTGATGAGCTGCACTGCTCTGAAACAGCTGATCGTGCCGATTGTACAATATACCGCCGGGTAATCCTCTGAAATAAATTCACCTCAAAACAAAAGAGTGATGCTTTCACCTGAAGAATATTCTAATGTCTTTACTGTGGCCGTTTTCACCGTGATTCCCCCGAAAAACACACCTAGGGGAGACCGGGGATGATTGTAACACTTTTTGTTTGAGCAAGTGTAACTCAGTGGGTTTTTTGGTTAGAGCTCTTAAATTTTGATATGTGGTACCCATATTTGTCTGCTATAACTAACACACACTTTGACCTCTACTACACCATCACAGATTATGGAAATTAATGTCAAATACAAAGAGGTATATTGTTACAATGTACCCCAGTACCGGGGTGAGTTGTAACACTAGCTGGGGATGGATGTAACAATCAAATTATTGTGCTTAAAAAAGATTCAAAATAGGCTAAATGTATTCAAGCACTTTAATGAATAATAAAGAAGGAACAATAAACTTGTAAGAATACAATAATAATAATAATATTAAGATACATAGAAATGTATAACATAAATACAAAAAATAAGTACAATAAAATAAATAAAAATATATAACATAAAATAAATAAAATAAAGAATAATAAAGTATTAACCTGTGTGTGTGTGTGTGTGTGTGTGTGTGTGTGTGTGTGTGTGTGTGTGTGTGTGTGTGCGTTGTAGCCTGAATGAGGTTGACGTTTGAACAGCATTTT
>NC_065511.1:4186008-4192468 GCF_006386435.1 Epinephelus moara
TCAGTCCACAAGACTGTGGAAATGAAGGACTTACAGTGACTTTGTTTAAAACTTTTAACGCAGTCGGACTATGTTTACGAGCACAAGAGTTCAGCGAGCCACCGAAGGACCGCCCTGCAGATTTACTATTGGTTCTGCAATGTAGGGAGTTTTTTTAAACTCTGAAATTGTATCCAACCATCTAAACACAAAATCAGGGAGAAAGTCATCAGTCTTTAGTTAAGTAAACTTGTGAGTCTAGGTTAGTAACAGGTTGTAACAACATTAGCATGATGGAAAAAAACTGTTAGCTTAACGTTACCTGACAACTGAAATCATGTCCATACACGTTTGTCAGCTAACGTTGTTACAACCTGTTACTAACCTAACCTGTTACATTGATTGATAGGCCTACACTAGAAGGATGCAGTCGAAAACATAGCTAGATTATCATACCCTGTGTGTAACTAATTGCGTGCCTTACCCTTATTGATCCCGTAGTTGAAACTGTCTAGGAGCAGGAGCACGGATGCAAAATACATCCATGAGCAGGAGTCACCATGGATGCAGGGGTCACTTGGAGGTGCCAGGTGGGAGCTTCTCGCGAGATTTTGAAGTATCTCGTCTCCTCGTTCAGGAAAAAAAAATACCCCGAAAAACAGAAAAAAAATTACCACGAAAAACAGGGAAAAAAATTACTCAGAAAAACAGGGCTTTTTTTTATTTATCAAGTGAATGCAATACGCTGCCATATGATAGCCTAGATTGATTTATTAAAATGCTTTACAGGTGATCTGTAGTTTATGTTAATGGTTTAACCTCCATTTTACATGAATTTTCCTGTAAATCAGCCTCATATCAGTTTGACCTGTCCCCTCATCTACAGGGGCTAAATAAACAGTGTTTCTATTTTCTATATCAGTGTTCATATTTTCAGAGGAAAAAAAATACAAGACAACAGCTTACATTAAGGCTTGTCCTTCCGTCCTCCTGCATGTATAGTCAGACACAATCTATTCAGCCTGTGTAGTTGAGGGGACAGGTCAAACTGATATGATGCTGATTTACAGGAGAATTCATGTAAAATGGAGGTTAAACCATGAAAATAAATTACAGATCACCTGTAAAGCATTTTAATAAATTTATATTTCATAATAAATCAGAGACTGAGAACAAACTGATATTTTAATAAATTGACATTGTATAGGACAGGATGAAAGTGTTTCTGTGACTTCCTGTACGGACTTAAGGCTGCTGGAAACTGTCCAAAAACTGTCCGACCTGCCAGCAGCTTTTTGTCACCGCCCCCCGCTGCGGCCGCCTGCTCTCACGTACTTTCCAGGCGAGGCGCAGTTCATCTCAAACAAGCCTAATGAGAAGCACCTCCAGATAATCATTTTTTTTTTTTTTTTTTTAAATCTTTATTGAACATATTGCACATCATGTACAATCAATTGCACATAGCATCCATCACAGAGCAATAAACAAAAGCCAGGTCCATAACAAAGGATAAGATATAATAAAATAATAAAGTAGTTAATAAAATAAAATAGAAAAAAAAAGAAAGAGAAACAGTCATGGCACATTCAGCCCAAAGTCCAGTAATCAATCCGATAAATCAACTCTTCCAAAATACTGGAGAAATCCAGCATCACATAAGCTGTGCTCAAATACAGATTTTAAATTTAACACAAACATTTATAGTTTGTAGAGCCTTATTATTGACAGAGGATTTGATAGATTCTAAGTACTGCTCCAACTCTTTGTAAAATACAGGGTCTTCTATTTTAAAACTTGCACTTGTGTATAGGAATTTGGTTGGAAGGATCAGTAGATTTATCATATAGGCTAAGCTTTTTCATGCAATTTTCTGTCATTGGGGGAAAAACAAATAAAACATGCTCATACAATAACACAAAATCTTTGTAAAGCATGCCATTAATACATTTAACAACATCTTTCCATAATTTACTAGAATATTGACATTTCCAACAGATGAGACACAGTTTCTGGATGAGCTGCACACAAAGAACAGTTTATATTGATATCTGGTTTAAATTTTCTGAGAATATGTTTAACTGGATAAATCTAAATAGTAATTAAGTATTTATGGGGCAATGTCTAAACTTTTATCCAGGGAATGTTGTTAACAAAATTATTCCAATAAGCAATGACATAAGGTTTTGTAACAACTTCATTGTGAAATAGAGACCGGATAGCTTTGTTATTTTTCTTACATGCTGTTGAAAGACACACTTTTCCACATGGAGCATCATCAAGATTAACAATATCAAAGTCAAAGTCAAAGTCAGCTTTATTGTCAATTTCTCCACATGTACCAGACATACAGAGGAATCGAGAAGACGTTTCTCGCTATCCCACGGTGACAGAAACATCAACTGGGAATGATCCCCTGCACAGAGTCACAGGGCCATATGGTATAGCCCCCATTACTAGAGCAAATTCCCTTGCTGTGACAGGGAAATCATAATAAGAAATAAATTCATCAAAACTCATGAGACGACCTTCAGTGTTAATCAGCTGACTCACCAAAAAAATGAAAAATACTCTTCTTTTTATACAGAATGTCTCTAATATTCCATATAACGATGTGGCGAGAAGTTGTGCTTGTAGATTAAGTTCAATTCCAGTAAAGCCTGCTTGTGAAAATTGCATAGTTTAACAGGTATCTTGTTTATCTTATAATTGCAAACTAATAGGAATGGGAGTCCTCCAATTTGGTCAAAAACAAATTTCGGGATAAAGTTCCACATGGAGGATTGGGACAGTGAATCATGCTTTGATAGAATACAGCAACTACCACACAGGGAATGTCCTCATACAAGCAAAGCAGGCAGAAACTGAGGTCACGGGTCAGTCACTGAAATCAATCCATAGCGCAGAACACTGTGAAACAACAAAAACTGTGACGTTTTTCTCCATCGCACTGGACCCGATGTAGGAATCTCAGTTATCAAATAGACTTCTGCAAATTACCTGAGGGCAGCAATATGCCTATGTTGCATAGTGTGACGGAAATCCTTCAGAAGAAGCAGAAGAAGAAGAAGAAGAAGAAGAAGAAGAAGGAATCTTCCTTCGGGCTCCTGCCCATGTAGGGGTGGAAGGAAATAAGAAAGTAGAAATACTGGAAAAACAATCACTGGAACAACAGTTAATTTGACATGCAAGTGCCATTCAGTAGCTAAAGCAGAGGTTAAAACTATCAAAAAGGACTGTGTGTACAAAACCTGGCAGGAGTATTGGAACTGAAGTCATACAGGAAGACATCTTTACAGTATTCAAAACATGTAGGTGTTGTAGATTACAGCCCAAGAGAAGAGATGGTCATTACCCATCTGAGGATAGGACATACAGGATGAAATGAAACTCTCTATAGAATAGGGAAGCATCCTATTGGAATATGTACACACTTTAACAAACTGAAAACAGTCAATAATAGGACTAACCGAAGAAAAGCACTCTGCTAGAAAGGACATCAAGGAATGTACTTAAGGTTCTATTTAATAATTCAAGAGTAATAAGAATAAGAGAGAGAATTAAAAATTTCTTTTAATGTTTTCTTGCCAATCTACGGCTCCACACTCCAGTCCACTAGGTGACGGTAATGCACCTGAAAGCTGGTTAGCAAAGGAAACCGACAATAAACCATACGGAAAGCCTCCTGTGTGCTGCAGACCCAAACAATGGATCAGCACAGTGTTATTGTCAGTAAAAACTACTCAACAAAGCACCTACAGTTACAGCGCCCACACGCACAATCAGTTGTATCTCCTCCAAATGAAATGTTTCACAACCACATCACTGTACCGTACAGTATGACGTTTCAGACCTGACAGGCAGAATGACGACATCATCGATTCCCGACCGTTGGGCCAGTGGAGCACGCAGCACAGCAAAGTACAGCCGGCGTGTTAGCTTCTACACAGCGGTGATGATCTGTCTACTTTCCAGATAACCTGCAGCCACACCAAAATGACAGACTACGCCGAAGAGCAAAGAAATGAACTTGAAGCGATAGAGTCCATTTACCCAGACTCTTTCACAGGTATGCTTTATATCAATGAGATGTCAGACAGGAAAGAGAAATTGAGCTAGCCCAAAGGCTAAGTTAGCAAGTAAACGTTTCTGAGCTGGCTGGTAACATTAGTTCATTTTACTGTAAGCTAAATTCAACAAACTTAGATAACAACTTCCTGTGGCACAGTACTGAAGAGTTATTGTTACTCTAGCTACATGTGACACAACAGATATAGACAGGCTGTTACAGTGGGCCTTCACTTTGGCTTACAGAGACAGAAAAGTACACCAAACTTAAGGAGATAGATTTTTCCCATTATTTGTGTGGAAATGTGCAATCTCTAAATATATAACACCTTCCATAAAGACAAAAAGAGAAATGTAATATAAATATAAAATAGATCTGCAAATACACAAACAAGGAGAGAGATTTGTCTCAGTATTATTTGTGTGGGGAGATGGACATCCCCTGTGTTAATGTGTAACCTGTAAATATAAAAGAACTTACACACACATAAAAAAAACAAAAAAAGATTTTTAGACTCAAATATTTTGCAAATATGAAAAAGCTGGAAATACAGGGCTTAATGTCAATTTTTGTAACCCAGGCAGCTTTCTCTTACCCATCAGATTACTAATTAGCTCATGGTGAATTTAGGTATACCTGCTTTTCAGATATCATGATGTTGAAATAATAATACTGATGTGTGTGTGTGTGTGTGTGTGTGTGTGTGTGTGTGTGTGTGTGTGTGTAGTGCTTTCAGATGATCCCACCAGCTTCACTATCACAGTCACATCAGATGCTGGGGAAAATGATGAAAGTGAGTATTCTAATGTGTGTGGTTAAAATATGTCATTCATTTAACACATGACAGTTAAATGTTGTTATGAAATCTCAGTGTTCATAATGAAATGTGTCAGTGATGTTAAAGGAGATATTCAGAATATGGTGAGAGAAAAAGTAAGGGCCTGTCTCATTTCTACCCCTTAAATCTTCAACTTGGTATTATTGAGTGCCCTCATTTGCGAGATAACCCTTGATGAGCGAAATGGGACACCACTTCATGCAAATCGGCATGGCCGACGTTTTTGTTTTCCAAAACTTGCCGAAGTTGCTGACATGCAAGGTGTTCTGGGAAATTTCATCTTCCACTTAGTTGAAAGTGTGGGTCGGGGTTCCCTTGGAATCTAAGGTGGATTTTAAGTGTTGGAAACCACTTCCACTAATTTTATTTTGGGACTCCACTAGCCTAAATGTGAACGCGCACAACCAAGTGCAAATGGGTATTTCTAGGGGAAGTGTGGGTATTGGGACAGGCCCTAAGTGTGGATGAAACAGTGTGGCGGTGTGGATTGAGTTGTGAAAACTGAACAGTAAATACCTGTAAAAAGTGAAATACGGGAAACTGTGATAATATGAGCTGTCTGTTTTCTTCTTGCAGCTGTGGAAGCAACATTAAAGTTCACATATGTAGAGAAATATCCAGATGAGCCTCCGCTGTGGGAGATACACTCCCAGGAGAACCTGGAGGACAGAGATGTGAACGACATCCTTACCTTACTGCAGCATCAGGTCTGTCCACCTGAACTTAATGTGATCACCTTTATTTTTGTGGTCGTTGGTCCATGTCCTCTATCTTCTGCTTGACTGTCAACCTGTTATCTGGAGTTGTTCACTGTCTTGCACTGGATGCTCTTGCAGATATTTTTTGTACTGCCAAAAGAGCAAAGTAAACCACTTGCAGATCAACTGAAATGTAATGTCATGTTTTTTTTCCCTTTAAGATATACATATACCAGGGAAAAGTATCAATAATAATAATAATAATAATAATAATGATGCGGTTTATTTATAGGTGCCTTTCAAAGCACCCAAGGACACCTTACAAGACACCATTAATATGCAGTAATAAGCTAAGAAAATAACTGTACAAAAATCATAGGTAGAAAAACTAGGTATAAAATTGTCATCATAAAGTCATCATCAGTACAAATCTTAAAGGGTGTGTCACCAAATCAGACTGTATGTGCGATCTTGAAAATGTGTGTTTTCAGATGGGATTTGAAGGTGGAAAGGGAGTCAATATTGCGAATGTCATGTGGGGAGAGAGTTCCAAAGGCAGAAGGCTCTTGAACCCATGGTAGTCAAGAGGGCAGATGGTGATGTGAGTTGAATTGCAGAAGAGGATCTAAGAGTACGGGAGGGAGTGTAGATATGCAGGAGTTCAGACATGTAGGAAGGGGCTTGATTATGAAGGGCCTTTAAAGGGATAGTGCACCCAAAAATGAAAATTCAGCCATTATCTACTCACCCATATGCCGATGGAGGCCCTGGTGAAGTTTTAGAGTCCTCACATCCCTTGCGGAGATCGGCGGGTGGAGTGGCTAGCACACCTAATGGTAGACGGCGCCCCAGACTAACGTCCAAGAACACAAAATTGAA
>NC_065511.1:4193065-4202690 GCF_006386435.1 Epinephelus moara
GGGCGCCGTCTACCATTAGGTGTGCCAGCCGCTCCACCCGCCGATCTCCGCAAGGGATGTGAGGACTCTAAAACTTCCCCAGGGCCTCCATCGGCATATGGGTGAGTAGATAATGGCTGAATTTTCATTTTTGGGTGCACTATCCCTTTAAGGTGAGAAACAGAATCTAATCTTGAAATCAATATGTTATTTAATAGGGCTGAATGTTAAAATAATCGATTCATTTGATTCAAATTGAACTGCAGTTCAATGATATTGATGCATAAAATCCGAAATCAATCTTTTAATATATTCTTTTTTTCTTACAGATGTGTAAAGCTTTAACCCTGTTAGTCTCGGCGGTATTAAACGAGCCACAAGCTTAATTGTTAACAACCGTAGTATTGAGAAGCTCTGACGTTACCGCTCCTTTGTCTGCACGTCTGTGCATCGCATGCACCACGACGGTCCACACAAAGCAACAGAAATGTTAATCAGTTCTTATCCAGAGAACAGATAAAACCAAAATCCAGATTCAGTTACTGGTATGATGTTACTGTCCCTGAGATGAAAGCTTTCCTGTCACTTCATTTGTGCATGGGGCTTGTAGAAAAGTCTGAGACTGAGGACCACTGGGCATTTTGAGGATGAGAAACAAATAAAAAATCTACTGTTTAAGTATGTTCAAAATTCAGTTTTACTGAGAGTTATGTTATCAGATATGGCCACCGTCGAGTGATGTCACAATATGCAAATTAGATGAGTGAATTTATTCCCATCAGATTCCTGTTACTTTATTTTGAGGATGAGATGACAAAAACAACCCAAAACAAAAGAAATCTACTGTGTAATAGGGATGGGTCATGATTTTCGAATTTCGAATAGTCAGGGTCCGACGTTAAGGTTTTTTCCTACTTGCCCTGCCGGGCAAGTACTTCTCAAATCTACTTGCCCCATCTAAATTCTTACTTGCCCTGCCTAAAAGGTTCTTTTTCTGGCTGTGTGGTGCATGTTTTCGCTCATGACTTATATCTTACGTCAGCAGAGACGCTCAGCCAATGGAGGCAGCAGCACATAAAAAAGCAGCACACTGCAACTGGCCCCTCCGAGGACAGAAACAGGAGAGGAAATACACGATTACAGGCCTGGAGTTAAGATATTTTTAGGGCAAGGCCACTTTGGCCTTTGATAAATACAAATTTATTGGGGCATCACGGCCAAAATGTGGGGCACCAAGGCCAAAACCAATGGCGCAATAACAATATGTGCTAACTACACTGAATGAAGACAAAACAGTCTTGTGCTGAAAAACAGTACTGAGTTTATTAAAACTGGGTGTGCATGACTGGGGATATATCTCATTTCTTGTTGTTTTGATTCATGTCCCTTATTTTTTAAGTCTTTGAAATCTCTTTATTCTTTTGTTATCTCCTAGTTATTAAGAAATTATTAGAAGAAGAAGATTCTTTATTGTCCTTTCTCAGCACATTACACACATTTGACCTCTGCATTTGACCCATCCTACTGTATACACTGGGAACAGTGGGCAGCCGCAGTGCAGCGTCCGGGGACCAACTCCAGTTCTTTTGCCAATGCCAGTGGTCAGGGTCACTGACAGGAGTATTCACCTAACATAACCTACATATCTTTAATTATATAATTATTTATATGTCTCTATGGATATTTTTTAACATAAATCCCCAATATTTAATTTGCCTTTAAAAAAAATCCTCTTCCTTCATTTAATTTCACAATGTTTATTGTATTGTATTATATGTATTAATTCTCTACAGGATCTTGTATGTTCTTTAATGTGTGTTCAATTTATTAAAAGAAAAAAACAAAAAAAAACAACATTTTGGTGAACCCTGCAGCAAAGTGAACCCCCTTCTTCAGAGAGGATCTTTGCCTCCCAGTTTGTTCCTGGCGACAGAGCAGAGTGAACCGTCTTCCTTCTCAGAGGATCTTTGTCCCATGAGAGCAGGCACTAACAGCTACTCTCCGTGTCCGCATTTAAAACAACTTTCGCTGGCGATTTGACAGTCACTAGAAGCACATTATGACCATTTGTAAAAGTTTCTGTGTGGTACCTGTGTTGTACATGAGCTAACGTTAGCGGGTAAGGACTGAGAGGCTGTCCGGTATGTGTGTGTGTCCGAGTCGGTGCTGCTTGCCCGATCGAGCATGTCTGTGCAGGGTCTGCTGGCCCGCTGGCTATTTTTACTTGCCCCAGGCATTCGGGCAACCGTTAATGTCGGGCCCTGATAGTCGTTTTATTTTTGAAAAATCGATTTTTTAATGCGAATATTACTATTCGCCGTCTTATTCCCCCCTTTATTTGACATGCAATTCAGCTCCTAACCGCACGAGGGCAGTATAGGATTGCTACAGCGGTGTGAGATGGGCTACCAGCTAGTTTGATGCTCTTCTACAAACAGGAGAAACATGCAGAGACTACTACTCCGCGAGGAATGTCCGCAGTCATTCGGGCTTTCATAGTCGAGCGCACTTCCGCGTTGTAGTTTCCTGTAAAAATGTCTGTGAAAAATCCCCGCGATGTGAAAAATACATGCCGAGCAGTCACTGGTGTGCGGAGCGGAGTCCACGCTGTCGTAAAATCTGAGCTTTGCGCGCACAGGGCTTGCGAACGTCCGCTTTGAGTCCGCGTGGACCTCCGTGGAGTCCGTTCCGCGTCCGTTCCGCCCGAGTATGTTCAGGCATTTAATGATGAATGGATCTCTGTGTGCGTGGCTCCGGGGTGGGGGGCGATTTTTCGAAAAATTGTCGAATAGTTGCCATGATTTTCGAATAGTGTTTTTGCTTGTGCTGCCCATCCCTAATGAATACCAGCAGTGTTGCAAAATTTAATGAAATGCCTATAATGCAATGCAAGTAGTAATCATCAATTTTATTTGAAAAAGAGAATAGTTATACACGAAATATGTCATTTTCAGGCAATTACATGGAAGAAAACCATATTTTTATAGCTTCCCTTAGTGGCTTTCGGGTCATATAGACCCAAATACCATTTACAAGCACAGAGTGCTTTCCAGTTAATAGCAGATTGTTAACTAAGAAGCTGACACAACAACTGTTAAACAGTTTAGCTCAGTTTGTCTTGTATCTTGAAAGTTCTCTGAGAATGTCTTTCACATACAGTACTAGCAAAAATTGGCATTGTTACTGAAATATCCCCAATTGAATCGAATCCGATTTCGAATCGAATAAATTCAGGAATCAGTGGTGATACGCAGCCCTAATATTTAACAGGAAGCCATTGAAGATGCTGGAGAACAGGAGTGATATGATCTATGGAGGGAGTTCCAGTAATGGCAGGGGCGGCTGAATTCTGGACCTATTGGAGTTTTGAAGGCATTTGAGAACACCAACTAGCTGCTGTCTGATGAGAATATTTCTAGGGTTTCATAAATAGACCAATAGAATCATTATCAACCGTGTTTATATGTGTTTACTCTGCAGGCAGAAGAAAACCTGGGCATGGTGATGATTTTCACGCTGGTGACAGCCGTTCAGGAGAAACTCAACGAAATTGTGGATGTGATGAAAAACAGACGAGAGGAGGAGAAACGGCGGAAAGAAGCAGAGGCAGAGGAAGCAGAGAAGGTAGCAACAGCCAAAATATACATTGCACATACATTTACCATATTTCCACATGGTGATAAATCATTTCAGCCATATTTCTCAGCTCTACTTTGAGAACATAACACTGTATACTACAGGCAGATAAACTACATGCTTATTGGCAATAAATCTTATACCATTGGAAAGCCTGTTTATTTCTCTTTTAAATGGTGCCACATTTGTAAGGAACATGCATTTGTGGGATGAGCAGCAGAGCTGAGTATGTGGGTTGTGCCCATGAAAAATTGTCTCTGCCAATGCCTAACAGCTTTTTTTTGCTGTTGACTCTTGTTTGGTGTTGTTTGATGGATTGGATGGAAGAAAGACTTTTTTCTTTTTTTTTAATACTTTATTAATCCCCAAGGGGAAATTCAATTTTTCACTCTTGCTGTCAATTACAGACAGGTCCGAACACACACATGCACAAACAGGACCTATACATGCACTAAGTGGAGAGATGTCAGAGACTTGAACAGGCGACCCTCCGGTTCCCAACCCGAGTCCCTATGGACTGAGCTACTGCCGCCCCCAAATTGGCAATTTAACAATTTATTCATTTAACAAACAGGAGCCTCAGTAGCGTGTGGAAGAACCATACACAGCCACAACAGCCTGGCACCTCCTCCTCATGCTGGTCACCAGCCTGGTCACACACTGCTGTGGGATGGCACCCCATTCTTCAACCAGCATTTGTCGCAAGTCAGCCAACGTGGTTGTGTTGGTCACTCTGGCACGAACAGCACGCCCAAGCTGATCCCACAAGTGTTCAATGGGGTTGAGGTCAGGACTGCTGGCAGGTCATTCCATCCACTCCACTCCCAAATTCTGGAGGTAGTCTCTGACAAACCCCGCTCTGTGAGGGCGAACGTTGTCATCTTGGAGGATAGAGTTCGGTCCCAGAGTGTGGCAATATGGGATTACCACTGGTTGCAGAATTTCATCTCAGTATCTTTCTGCATTGAGATTGCCTCCAATGATGACAAGCCTCGTTTTCGAACTTCGCCGTGCGCAATACAGAGAGCAGAGGAGGATTGTAAGGCGTGACCATGTAGAGACAGAAATGACGTTGTCGTTGTGTAAACAATTTTAGTTTATGAAGAGATAAGACGGAGCCCTCTCCTCTCCTCTTATATGCTTTACTCACAAGTGTGTGAATTGACCTGGATATGAAACATCTGTAGCGCCAAATAATATAACGGTAGTTTCTAAAGAGCTAAGAAGGGAAAAAAAGAAAAAATAGTTGCATATAGGGGAAATACTGAAAGAGATGTTAGTTTCACTGAACAAATGCCTATTTTCAGCGCATTTTATGCTGTTACATTCAAAGCAATATCAGCCTAATAATTCCAGAATGATTAATTCTCACCAAGTAGAACTACTGAAGTCATCTGGTGAAAAATAATGCATCCTTAAAAAAATATATAAATCGCAATGCATTCAATGACAGAATCTGTAACCTTAATTGACGTGGATGAAAACAAATGATGTACAAATTTGTTCCATTTTAGATGATAGCGGTGGACCAATTTCATATTTGTTTACTTACACAAGCACGTATCTCTTGTTTAGAATAGAAACTCAATAAAATTTGTGTTGTTGACACCGAAAACCTGTAAGGTCTACTTTTTCTACACAGAAAATTCACAGGAGGAATCGATAAGGGAATCGATATAGAATCAGATGGATAAGCAGAATCAATAATGACACTGATAACATTAAAATCCTATCAATTCCCATCCCTAGTTACAACAAAGAAATAATCTACCGCACACAAAATTCCTAACTTTTTGTGCTTAGTTTATTTACCAAACCAAAATGTAAATTATTTCCAGTTACTGTATGTACCTGTATTATTTCACAATAAATTACATTATCATCACCTCACAGGCTTTTACTGTGATATTTAACTGTTTTCAGAATTTTATTGTAAAATTCATGCAGGTAATATAGTAATTTTACAGAAGCATATTGCTAAATCACAATAATAAGTTTATTAAATTCAGTAATTTACAGGAACATACTGTTATATCAGTTATGTAATGGGCTTTAACTGTGAGGTTACAGTTAAATGTAATTTTACAGGAGCATACTGCTAAACCACAATAATATGCAGGCATAATTACTGTGAGATCACAGTATACAGCTGTTATTTCACAATAATTTACTGTACAAATGACCCAGTTATTTACTGTCACAGTGATGCAACTAGTTGCCAGTAATTTATTGTAAATATACAGTCACATATTTTACAGTGTAGGTTTCCTGTAAGCTCTAAATTTAACTTGGACTTAAAAGATAGGCAAGTCAAGTTCATTCATATCCACCTTATTCCTAGCCCCCATGATACCTTGCGTGAATTATGTGTGCAGCTTCCGGCATTGAACCGAAACCGGCGATTTCCAGTGGTAACAGTTTGTTTACAGTACTCTATTCTTCTTTCCAAAGAGCAATTGGGAAATAAAATGTGCAGTACACCACCTGATATACCTGAAACGGGATTATGTGATCATAAATCTGCCATCTCAAAGCATTGTTTTTTTTTTCTTTTCAACAGAGCACGCTAACAATTAGCTTGCCTTGCTCTGTTAAAATATTGTTAACTTTAACATGGCCCGAGTTAGCTTAAGGTAAACATCTGCTCCTTCCAAAGGTGATTTCTGATGACTTATTAAAAAACAAACAAATTTATATACTTTATTAATCCCCCTGAGGAAAAATCCATTTTTTCACTCTTTTTGTCATTAACACACAGGTCTGAAAGACACACACATACACAAACAGGACCTATACATGCACAAAGTGGAGAGATTTGAGTGGAGAGTGAGGGGGCATTTGGCAAACATTTAACATAATTCAGTATTAATTGTAGCTCCATGTAAAGTGAATAAATGTGATGTTTCTCAGCTAATCCTCTGCTTGTCTGCATTACCGACGCAGTTTACACGTTCCCGGGACTCCGGGGGTTTTTCGGACCTAATTGTATTGTGGCGTTTTGCACAGCGGCGACCGAATCTTTGCTCTAAAACCACAAAAAAATGTAATGGCACAACAGTCTCCTTCAGTACATTATTCTATGCTTTCTTTTGATTTTCACATTGGCTAGTCATCCTGTTTAATTTGTCTTCTGATTAAATNGCAGGTGACAGTCCGCGGTCGTTTTCAAAACACACTTGTGTCACGCACTCCAAAAGAAACTTGTTGAAACTTTAAACAATTTATTGTACAAAACGGGGGAAACAAACGTTGACAAAAACGGTTCCATAATTCATATTAAATTCAAAAGATAACGAAAAAACAGCTAAAGTTAGAGGGAATAGTGATAAAGTGGTAAAACTTGGCATTGATCCACACCCTCAGACGGATGCGCTCAAGTGTGCCGTGCGCACAAGCTAGGCTAGGCTGTAGGCTATACTATATTTTCACATGCAATGCACAACAATGCAATTTAAAAGTTTTGATTTTTATTGATAACCTACATTTACCAACAACAAAAAGACTACATTTAGCACCAAAAAAAAGAAAGAAAAAAAAGTAAATAAAAAAAACAAATATCGAATACCAAATTTTCATAACGAATACCTACCCATAGAAACGAATATTCGAATATCCGAATATTTGGGTACAGCCCTACTAAGCTGAAGACAAAAATTTAGCTTATACTAGTTGTTAGTCATTACAGACACGGACAGTGCAACAGGTACCAGAGCTCCGCAAAGACATTTTAGAAAATGCTTAGTTAACATTAGTTAAATCTTTGTTAAAATGTAAATCAGTATTTGCTTAAACTGAAGGCAAATTACTTTAGAAAAGAACCAGTGTTGGCGGTTAGCCACCAAGAGAAGCCACAGGGACTAACCACAGACAGTCTATAGCACTAACTAGTTTACTGCTACTTCCGCTATCTCACAGGAAGTTGCGCACATAATTATTTCTACAGTAGTGCCCTCAGGAACAAGGTGGATAGCACATTTTGGCACTTTGCATGGTAGAGTCTTGCACTTGTAAATGCAGCAATAAATTGTGCTTACTGACAGTGGTTTTCCAAAGTGTTCCTGAGCCCATGTAGTAATATCCTTTATACAGTGATATTGGTTTATAATGCAGTGCAGTCTGAGGGGTCAAAGGTCAGGGCCATGCAGTGTTGGTTTTCAGTTTCTGAACTGTTGTGCTTTGAGTAACATTGTTCTTAAACTGTTGGACTGTTTGCCCACGAAGTGTTTTCACAAAATGGTGAATCTCCTGTCCCAAGTTTCCTGGAACATTTTGCAGGCTTTAAATTCAGAATGAGTGGATATTTACAAATAACAATGAAGTTTATCACTTTGAACTTAAAAAAAGCTTGTCTTTGTACGGTACAGTGTCTCAACTTTTTGGGGTTATAGGATATTAAGTTCAGTATTAGGTTAAGGAGTGAATGTTGTCAATGATAGTATGTAATGCTGTGTGTGTGTGTGTGTGTGTGTGCGTGTGCGTGCGTGCGTGCGTGCGTGCGTGCGTGCGTGCGTGCGTGCGTGTTTGACAGGTGGCTTTCCAGGGTACAGTGGTAACCATTGAAAACTTCCTGGTGTGGAAAGCAAAGTTTGAGCAGGAGATGGCTGAGCTGAGGAGGAAAAAGCAGAAAGAAGAGGAGCAGGGAGGAAAAGCCAAGCTCACTGGTAAAGTCTGATGCTGTTACTTAAAGACACTTTTCTGCCAAGGCTCAAAACTTGCAAAGTTGATAAGGCTGCTTAAATACATGAAATAAAGAAATGTTGTCTGTTCCACAACAGGTAAACAGCTGTTTGAGACAGACCACAATCTAGACACATCTGACATTCAGTTTCTTGAAGACGGTGAGTTGATATATTTAATAGAGAACGACCAATTGATCATCTTGTTACAGTTCTGCTGGTAAACCTTGGGTCCTGGCATTCATGTGGATGCCTCCTGACACTCTCCTCCCACCCAAACACTGTTGCTGACCAAGTACCCCCCATCATGAAAACGGCACTTCCTGATAGCTGTAGAAGTTGAACTGTAGCATGCAATGATTCCTTAAGGAACTGATAACTTAATCAGGATGCTGGTTTGTTACTTTTTAAAAATTTGATACTTTCCTAGTAAGCCTACCAAACCCAACGCATTGCTATCACTAATAATAAGCTGACAGATGGAGTTATAAGGTCTATTCATGGGTTAAACACATACTACTGTACTGAAAAAATGCATTTCTTTCCCTCCTCATATTTTCTGAATTAATTAATAGTCTGCAGGCCGGATGGAAATCTTTGGCAGGCCGGATGTAGCTCCCGGGTCACCATTTGACAATCACTGCTGTACAGACTGGATCTGTTGGAGATTGGTTTGTTTTAAGCACTAGCTGTACTCTAACAAACACACATGCTTTCCTTCTCTGCAGCTGGAAACAATGTTGAAGTGGATGAGTCACTGTTTCAGGACATTGAGGACTTGGACTTGGATGAGGATGACCCAGATTTTGACCCTTTAGAGATGGGAAGTGATGAAGACTAAACAGGAGGAAGACAGAGGACTGCTGAGGCCTCGCTTTCTTCTGGAATATGATTATCTGACCAGACACATTTATTTTTGAAAGACTCTAACAGTTAGAGAGGGAATCTTTATAAATACAACACACATACAGCCATCAGTGTTCATTTCTATATCTGAACAATTAAATGACCAAATAAACATGTGACTTGGATGTGGTGTTGACATGTTTGACATGCAGGAGATGCTTTACAATTCAGCAGCAGAGACAAACAGCAAAGAAGTAAAACCATACAGTTATACAACACTCATTCAAGGAGGAAAGAGAATAATAAATCAGTCAATCAATGAATTAAATAATAAAAAATACATATACCTATTAAAGGGCCAGTGTGTAATATTTGGTATGGTTTATTGTCAAATCTGAATCTGAATATTCTACCCATTAATATGTTTATATAAGTGTATAATCGCTATAAAATAAAATTCGTTTGGTTTTCGTAGCCTTATAATTATG
>NC_065511.1:4203602-4214562 GCF_006386435.1 Epinephelus moara
ACAAGAAACTCTTCAAAATCGCGTTCAAAGTCATCCATTGCAGCTACTATAGTCCGGAGATATTGCTAGGCTAAATAAACAGCTGAGCTCTGTTTACAGGCTACGCTGTCAGTCAGTGTGCGGGCTGGAGATTGGTGGAGCAGAGAGGGGAGGGGGTGCCCGCTAGATATTGTAAACGAGAATGTGTGTATGGAGTGTGTGTGTTACGCTAGAGGAGTCAGAGTCTGGGACGGAGTCTTTTACCCCCTGGAGTGTTACCGGAGTTTTTGGAGTGCTCAAATAAACTGGCCTTTTTCCCGAACGCTCCTCTGGTCACCTGCTCGTGAGGGATTCATTACAATATCGTAACATGGTTTAGATTTCTAAATAAACATTCACCTAGTCGCTAGATAGACCTACTCCTGAAAAACTTGTGTCTGCGCAAGGCTTTTTGTCCCTACGAGGCCACCGTCATTTACCCGACGGGAGGGGTGAGCGAGTGAGCCCTGCAATCTAGAATTTGACCACTGATGTCACTGTTTTCAACAGTTTTCAACCCATTTTACACAGTGGCTCTTTAAGAATATTAAAACACATAGGTGCTAGTTATAGGCTAAATTAAAAAGATATGTTTTGAGTCGTTTAAAACTCTCCACTGAGCCAGCAAGTCTAATATTTAAAGGCATGGTGTTCCATATTTTTGGGGCGTAGTAGCTAAAAGAAGCATCCTCAAATGTTTTTCTCCTGACATTAGGAACAGATAAAGGGGCAGCTGCGGAGGATCTCAGGATTAGTAGAGGGACATTAAGTGATGGGGAGTATACAGTCAGGTCCATAAATATTTGGACAATGATACAGTTGTCGTCATTTTGGCTCTGTACACCACCACAATGGGTTTTAAATGAAACAATGAATACCTGCTTAAAGTGCAGACTCTCAGCTTTCATTTAAGGCTTTTTTCAAAAATGTAGTATGAACCGTGTAGGAATTACAACCATTTCTTCACACAGTCCCCCAACTTTAAGGGCTCATAAGTATTTGGACAAACTAACATAATCATCAATTAAACAGTCAGTTTTAATACTTGGTTGCAAATCCTTTACAGTCAATGACTGCCTGAAGTGTTGGACACATAGGCATCATCAGATGCTGGGTTTCTTCCCTGGTGATGCTCTGCCAGCCCTTTACTGCAGCCGTCTGCACTTCCTGCTTGTGTTTTGGGTGTTTTGCCCTGGGTGTGACTTGGCCATTGCAGAACATTCCACTTCTTTGCCTTAAAAATGTCTTTGGTTGCTTTCGCAGTATGCTTCAGGTCATTGTCCATCTGCACTGTGAAGCATCGTCTAATGAGTTTTGAAGCATTTAGTTGAATCTGAGCAGATAATGTAGCCCCAAACACTCCAAAAAACGGTTGAAACCTCAGGAAGAGCAACTGAGGAGGGATCCCTCTTCCAGGACTGACGGACGGACTTGCAATAGATGTCGTACAGAACATCTGATGATGATGAAAGAAGATGGTGACAATCCATCTGAAGATGACCGCAGTTCTTCCAAAACCCCTCGATGGAAAACATGTTACAGCACTTCCTTCCAAGTACAGCCTGAATGGTTACATATTGCTCCATCAGCCAGTGAAATTCTGACTCCATGAGAGAACAAAAGGACAGGCACATCCTAGAAAAGACTTAGCCTAGGTGTTGGACCACAAAGAGGCATCAATGTAGAGAAAGCTGAGTCCGCATACTAGATACAGCTCCAAAGATTTAATGTGAATATCACCACGTGACGTTTCGGGCCCAGGCCCTTCATCAGACATGAAACTGGTACAAAGACACACCTGCTTAAATCAATGACAGGATCACCTGACAGGTCATGTGATGTGGTAAAAAAAGAATAATAAAAAATACACATATATGATCATATCTAATCACCAAAGTACAGTACGTCAATAATGCTAATAATTAATACACATCAATTCACATCAATACATAACAATAATGATACTCACAATCAGCATGTGAAAAAGTAAGATCGAAACAACTTGATGATCACATGACAAAGAACATCAGGTGTAAACTGTCATACTGTGATGTAATATCAAGAAGAAAAAATAAAGAAGAAGAAATACCTGAAAGAAGAGGCACCTCTGCTACTCTAAAAAGTAGTGATATAGAAGATCAAGACATTTCAAAGTGTCCACAGCTATATACAAGTAGAGAAAATAAGTAGAGAAAATAAGAGAAAATATAGAGAAAATAAAGGATTATAGAGTGTCTCATAATCTTACTAAAGATCAGTTAAGTGAATTAAAGGCTCTTAAAAATGACAGCACACTGGTCATCCGGAGTGCAGATAAGGGTGGAGCTATCATCATCCAGGACTGCACCGCATATGAGGGTGAAATCCAGAGACAATTAAGCAATACCACATTTTACAGACAACTTAATCACAATCCCGCACAAGAGTTTAAAGAGCGCATCAGGAGGAAATTGGATTCTTTTCTGGAGAGTGGACAAATCACCAAAACTGAACACAGCTTCATGGTTGTGGACTCTCCTGTGACACCAGTGCTATAAACCCTACCTAAAATACACAAAAGCTACACAGATGTCCCTCCAGGTCGGCCTAATATTGCTGCCATCAGCTCACTCACAGAAAACATTTCAGCCTTCTTAGATCACTTTCTCCAGCCTTTGGTCATGTCACTTCCATCATATGTTAGACTCCATGGAATTCATTAAAATGATTCAATCCATCGAAATGCCAGAGGAATCTTTTTTTAGTGACTATGGATATTGAATCCCTATATACAAATGTACCTTTTGAAGGGGGGTTAAAGGGAAATTTCGGTTTATTTCAACCCGTCTCCTATCATCCTAAATTTGGTTCAAGTGACTAGTGACATACAGATAATAGTTAGCATGTTAGCCATTAGCCTAGATACAGCCGAAGTGTCAGACCTGTTAAAACGTAAGAGAACGGGCATCCCTTCAAGTGCAAAGTTAGTCCACTAAACAAGCTTTTTTTCCACAAAGACCGCCTCATATCGTTAGGATAAATGTCAGAGAACATATAGAAAACGACATGTAAATGTGTTGTCTTACCTTACCGGTGTGCTGCCATGTTTGTTTACAATGTAGCTCTGCTTTCCAAAGCGCGGCCGAAATATCGCGAGAACAAGCAGCGATCTCATAGCGTGCCTGAACAAGCAGCAGGTAACGTTAGAGGACGAGAGAGGAGGAATGGCTGCCACAAGGCTTTAGCTCTGGAGATTGGTGGTGTAACGTTACCTGTGAATGCTGTGCCCCAGTGCCCACAGAAGAGGAATGCCTCTGTTGCAAGGAATGGGACCGGTTGCAGCCTTATTTTCAAGGTCTGGATGTGACCGAGGACGAGACACCTCCAGCTGGAGTAACGTTAGTATCCAGCTGGGCTTTATCTAGAGCTCGCGAGATATATTTCGGCTGCGCTCTGGAAAGCAGAGCTAGAGGGATAAACAAACATGGCAGCACACCGGTAAGGTAAGACAACACGTTTACATGTCGTTTTCTATATGTTCTCTGACATTTATCCTAACGATATGAGGCGGTCTATGTGGAAAAAAAGCTTGTTTAGTGGACTAACTTTGCACTTGATGGGATGCCCGTTCTCTTACGTTTTAACAGGTCTGACGCTACGGCTGTATCTAGGCTAACGGCTAACATGCTAACTATTATCTGTATGTCATTAGTCACTTGAACCAAATTTAGGATGATAGGAGACGGGTTGAAATAAACCGAAATTTCCCTTTAAGGGCTTCAGAATTTTTCCTTAATCAGCGTTCTCATGGCATTCCCAATACTATTTGTATTTTGGATCTCATTGAGACTGTACTCACCTCCAACTTTTTTCTGTTTGGCCCTGACTTCTACCTCCAGGTGTCAGGAACGAGTATGGGAGCAAAAATGGCTCCCTCTACTGTGGATTCTTCGAACATGACATCGTCTTCAACCAACAACGTAATCCTCATCTACCCTTCATCTCCAGCTGGAGGAGGTACATAGATGATGTATTTTTTGTCTGGAGTGGTTCTGAAACACAACTTAAGGAGTTCCATGACTTCTTAAACACTAACAACCACCACTTGAAATTCACCATGGACTATGATAAACACAAGATGAACTTTTTAGTTATCCTTGTGTACAAAGATCAAAACAGACTTTGTTCTAATCTATACCGTAAATGTACTGACAGAAACTCCATTCTCCACGGCACATCTTTCCACCCTGTACCACTGAAAAAGAGTCTGCTCATCTCACAGTTCAGTCGCATCCGACACATCTGCAGCTCTGATGTTGATTTCCAAATCCAGGCAGGTGACCTAGAGAAACGTTTCCTACACAGACAATAACAAACGTGAGTGGGTTACACAGGCACGTACCAAATTTGAAAATGTATCCCAGACTGAGTGTCTCCAGCGCACCAGAACCAAAACAGCAGACTCCAGAGTCAACTGCATTGTTCAGTACTCACCTCTGGGCAAAAAATTTGAGGACATCATCAGGAAACACTGGCACATTGTGGAGTCTGATCCCACACTTAAGTGCTTCACTTCACCATCTCGGATTGTCTATAAGAGACCACCTAACCTGAGTAATATGCTGGTGAGAGCCCATCTTCCATCACTTGTGCAGCCTCATTTTTTACAGACTGTTCCTCATGGTAACTACAGATGTGGCCGTTGTACTCAGTGTAACTTCACACATAAAACACAAATTTTCAACCACCCAAGTACTGGTAGACCTTTCAACATCAATGGCGTGATCACTTGTAACACCAAGAACGTCATCTACGTGCTTAAATGCCCGTGTGGCTTAGCCTACGTTGGAAAGACTACTAGACCATTAAAAACTAGGATCTCAGAGCACAGGTCCAGCATCCGTAACCATGACACCAGAAGCCCAGTAGCAGTACACTTTACACAGACTTCACATAATGTGTGCTCCCTTAGATATGTTGGTATTGAACAGGTCAAACTACCCTGTCGGGGAGGTGATTTAAACTCTATTTTACTGAGGAGAGAAGCATTTTGGATCTACACCCTTGGCACTCTTTCTCCTAAAGGTCTAAATGAGGAGTTTGACCTGAGGCCTTTCCTGTGACACCTCCTTTTGACTGTTCTATGCGTTGTATGCTTGCTCTTAGTGTTTGATCCATTATTACGCTGATGTTGATGATGATGATGTTGACTCTTGTATTTTGATGATGATTACCTTGTGTTGACATTAGCATTTGAGCTTGTGGTTGTTTTTGTGGGTTTTGGTACATGGCACCATTGCTCCAGTGGTGATGTTGACATGACTTTCTCTTATTTTCTCTTATTTTCCCTACTTATTTTCTCTACTTGTATATACTAGGTGTGGACACTTGGAAATGTCTTGATCTTCTAATCACTACTTTTTAGAGTAGCAGAGGCGCCTCTTCTTTCAGGTATTTCTTCTTCTTTATTTTTTCTTCTTGATATTACATCACAGTATGACAGTTTACACCTGATGTTCTTTGTCATGTGATCATCAAGTTGTTTCGATCTTACTTTTTCACATGCTGATTGTGAGTATCATTATTGTTATGTATTGATGTGAATTGATGTGTATTTATTATTAGCATTATTGACGATGATTTGTATTGTACTTTGGTGATTAGATATGATCATATATGTGTATTTTTTATTATTCTTTTTTTACCACATCACATGACCTGTCAGGTGATCCCTGTCATTGATTTAAGCAGGTGTGTCTCTGTACCAGTTTCATGTCTGATGAAGGGCCTGGGCCCGTAACGTCACATGTGGTGATATTCACATTAAATCTTTGGAGCTGTATCTAGTGTGCGGACTCAACTTTCTCTACACAAATTCTGACTCCATACCAGTACTTAAAAGCTCTTCCCTCTGACAACCTCCCTGAGCCAATTGTTCATGAGTCAACCCTGTACAGCATACAGTGCAATTCTGCAAAGCCGCTCAATCATACTGTTCAAGAACAGTTCCTTGGCACTGTGTTGTACATGTCGTTATGTGGTCTTCCAGCCACCCGCATGTTTTGGAACCACAGCAGCCGCGTTTTACATGTTGCTGATGTGATGTCTCTTGCATGGTGGGAGGCCATCAAAAAATTACTCCATTTCAACGACAAAAGTTGCCAGCCCACAAGAGATATGGGTGACTATGATAAGCTGTACAAGATTCGGCCTCTCCTAAATCACATCCTCATGAAGCTGAAAGAGCTTCCTATGCAAGAGACATTGTGGATGAGCAAATTGTGCCATTTAAAGGCAGGAGCAAATTCAAGCAGTACCTATCCAGTAAACCAAGAAAATGGGGTGTCAAAGTATTAGTCTTTGCCGGATCAGATGGCGTTCCACACAATTTTGAAGTTTACACCGGGAAAGCTGTCCATCCACCTGAGCTTCCAGATGTAGGGGCAAGTGGGAATGTGGTAGCCTACTGCGCCTCACAGAGCCAATGCCAAAGAACAAAAATTTCAAGCTGTTCTTTGACAACTGGTTTAGCTCAGTCCCTCTGATGCTTGCACTGTCCCAGCAAGGCATTCACTGTCTTGGGAGTGTGCGCTCTAATCGCAGGCAGTTCCATGATGTCAGCTGCTGATCTTAAAACATGTGGTCATGGATCCTTCCAGGAAAAAACTGCCAATGTTGGAGACAGGTCAGTCACCCTCCTCAGTAGCTACGTAGGTGCTCACCCTGTCTCCCATGTGAACAGATGGGACAGAAGCCAAAAGAAAATGATCAAGGTCCCATGTCTGTCAGCTGTATCCACATACAATCAACACATGGGAGGTGTTGACTTCCTGGATTCACTGACTGTATCGCTTCTACGTTAGGTCAAAAAAGTGGTACCACTGCCTTGTCTTTCATTTGATAGACATGGCAGTGGTGACATGCTGGCTGCTCTACAGACGGGACTGCACTGAGAATGGGATGACAAAAAGCGACCACATACACTTGTATGCATTTAAATCCAAAATTGCACAAAGTCTGTGCAAATCCAAAAAAGAAAGCAAGAAGAGAGGGTGAACCACTTGGGATTTCCCAACGGTATGAGGAGAAGAGGAAGAAGCAGGGACCCGTGCCGTGGGTCCCACGGCTCCCATTCCAAATCAAGATGTCCGCTTGGACAATACATCACACTGGCCAAAAATGTGTGGCAACAAGGGAAGATGCAGGGATCCTGGGTGCACAGGAACACCAAAAGTGATGTGTATAAAGTGTAATGTGCACCTCTTTCACAGTCCAGAAGAACTGTTTTGTGAAGTTTCACATAGAGTGACAGCAATGTCTCACAACATGAGAATCAATATGACATGACACTGGACAATACAAACCTAAGCCTGTATCAAGTCATATATGTAAATATGCTTCAAGTGTTTTACAATTCTTTGTTTCATAATTTGTTGACACTTTTGGAAGATTTTCTGATGTTTTTATTGCTCTCTAACAGTTGTCTTATGATCTATGAATTGATCATTTTCTCTGTTGTTTTGTACCATTGTTTGACAACGTTGCCCCAAGGCAACAAAAAAATAGCTTGGAGTGGGGGATTCTGAAATATAAAGGAATGTGTTTTGGCAATAAAATGGCCCAAAGTGAATCAGTAAATGAACGGACACCGACACAAACACTTAAAGGAGTCATGGCATTCATGTGTTTCTTTTAATGACAGCAGTCAATATAACACTGCGGCAGGGGGCGACAGTAGCTCAGCCCATAGGGACTTGGGCTGGGAACCGGAGGGTCGCCTGTTCGAGTCCCCGTCCGGACCAAAATATGGAGCGTGGACTGGTGGCTGGAGAGGTACCAGTTCACCTCCTGGGCACTGCCGAGGTGCCCTTGAGCAAGGCACCGAACCCCCCAACCGCTCGGGGCACCTCACCAAGGGCAGCCCCCTCACTCTGACATCTCTCCACTTTGTGCATGTATAGGTCCTGTTTGTGCATGTGTGTGTCTTTTGGACCTGTGTGTGATTGACAAGCAAGAGTGAAAACATTGAATTTCCCCTCAGGGGGATTAATAAAGTAAATAAACTTAAAACTTAAACAACTGAACAATTATTTAAACTGTACATTGAACTAAACATCGGAACATTTCTTCTTCACCATCTTCACCACCCTGGGAGCGTTTAAAAAATGCAGATATTTTGGTCTGCTTCTCAGGTGATTGACGCGACATATTTTCTGACGCGTGCTCTCTGTCCCCTGGTGAGAGTGTATGAAATCAAATTTGTTTCATAAGTATTGTAACCGTGTGGAAACTTTTTGTAACTGTGTGAAAAAGTTTTGTATGAATGCATTCAAATCCGTGAATGTGAAAAAAAAAATCTGACCAAATACATTTAACTTTTGAATCCGTACAGAGATCCGTAGCTGTGCATGACATTTTGTGAACAAATAAAAAGATTTGCACAATTATGAAAATATTTTGCATTTTTGCATCAAAGTTTTACAGTTAAAATTTTTCTTTTACAATTACAATTTTTTTTTTCACAGTTACGCATCAAATTTTCACGAGCCAGGGGGCGGTAGCTTAGGGTAGCTTAGTCTAGTCCAGGGGTCTGCAACCTTTGCCATTAAAAGAGCCATTTTTGACCAAAAATAATTTGAAAAAATCTGTGGAGCCGCAAAACATGTTTGAGCCTTATAATCAAGGTAAATAGCCTATTAAGTCTAAATTAGTGTATACTTATGGTCTAAATAAGCATTTGTTAATATGTTTTACCACAGGGTGGACACTGTGCAGGGCACTATTAATAATTATCTGGTACTTAAATTTTGCAGAGCTGGCAGTGAGAGCAAACAAATCTTTCCACGCACTACTACATTCTCTATTTTATTAAATTTACTTTTTTGGATTTGGCATCCATAGCTAACCAGCCACTGCTATCAAGGTTCAGCAACATTTGGATTCATAGAATGAATTTCCATAGACTTCTTTTCTCAAAGGCTCAAGGAGCCACTGGACAGGGGCTAAAGAGCCACATGTGGCTCCGGAGCCACAGGTTGCCTACCCTGGTCTAGTCAGAAAGGCATGAACTGCTGAAGCCTCTTGGATGAGAGGTGAAACATCTTCACAGACAAATACCAAGTCCAGCTGCGTTCAATTCAGTTTCCTTAAGACAGCTATTAAATTGTTCACAGAAAAATAATGAACCAAAATGTCCTTTTATATTTTGAGAGTGACAACATGTCGTTGTAAACAAGCCTTACAGTTACAAAATCGTCATGCTTTAAACAACGGTTAATAGTGAAACCGATTAATCACTGCATCCCTAGGTGCTACAATTATCCATTAAAGGTAGGTTTCTTTGCTCCACTATGACAGTAAACTGAATATGTTTTACCTGTGGACAAAACAAGACATTTGAGGACGTAATTTTTGGGCTTGGACCAGATTTTTGGTTTTATATGTGTAGATGTTGCAACTAACGATTATTCTCTCAGTTAATTGATTTGTTTTTTGGACCATAAAATGGTGAAAAAATCAGGTTCAGATGATCAGTGTTTCTCAAACAGGGGTCGGCAGTCAAATTTGTGTCAGTTTAGGGTTCATTTGCATGAAAAAATTTGAGAACCAGGGCGTCAGCAGCGTAGTGGATAGTGCCAGCACCCCATATACAGAGGCAATGCCTCGCTGCAGAGGTTGCAGGTTCGACTCCAGCTCGTGACCATTTGCTGCATGTCATCCACCTACTCTCTCTCACTCCCCCATTTCACTCTCCCCTGTAAAATTAAAGGCAAAAGCCCAAAAAAAAAGAAAAAGTTTGAGAACCACCGGACTAAAGGTTCGAGGGGTGCAGCCTCAATACAGTAATGTTAAATAACCCATGTGAGGTATCTTTCTATACAGGTATGGATCATAAAAGTATGCATGGGGTTGAATGCGCAGCAGATGTGAAAAAAATATTCAGTTTTGTGCAGAAAATGAAATGTAAACTGTACATTAACTCATCATGCTGTGCCTTACGAGGGTTAAGTGCATTGAGATGGGGATGTAAACACAGGTTGGCCTTTACAAGCACAGTATCCTGTGTAAAAACTGAATTTAAATGAAAAAATAGTCATACTACCTGCATGAAACACAAGGCACTGTAAACAATTATATACTAGTGTACATAACTGTTGTTCATGTGCTTATAATATAAATCATCATCCTCATTTCTGGAGAGATGAATAATAATTAATTTCTGAATTCTTAAAAGTAATTGCATATTGTTCAAACACCAAGAGTCACTGGCAGATTGATACATTTTGCATTTCCACTGTTCCATATGTGTGTGTGTGTGTGTGTGTGTGGAAGGCTTCAGGTTAAAGGAGTATTCTGCTAATTTTCTTTTAAGAAATAAGTCTAACTCCAGCTTCACATGAATATGCAAAATGGGCAATAACTGGATTACTGTAATATTAATGTCATCTTTGTTATCTGTGCATATAAACATAGTACATTATAGGCTTTATATTTTAGCATTAATGTTACCATGACTGGTACTACAGTACTGTGCAGTGTAGCAAACAGTTTATATTATCTGCTGCTATTGCAGCATCTCCAAATACAGATTGTGGCCATGTGAAACCAAAGGTGATATGGGGTTGCCAGAGACCAAAGTTCTGTCTTCTCTTCCTACATAACTTTGACTCAAATTCGGGGAACAGAACTCCACTCTCTCTACTGTCATGGGTCATCACTGCCCCCTCCTGTCAACATCTGGGTCAGACAGGACCTAAAGACGAGAAAAAAAAAACAGGGTTTGGTTAGTTCATACGTGATGTGTGACGTGTGTGGTTGTGCTGCTGCCGTGGTCCTGCCAGATGCCTCCTGCTGCTGCTGTCATTAGTCATACTTCTACTGTTATTATACACATATGATTATTGTCACACATGTATACTATCAGATATTAATATATTATTATTAATTATAATATTATTACTTT
>NC_065511.1:4214622-4215741 GCF_006386435.1 Epinephelus moara
GGCAAATTGTGATTTGTGATATTGGGCTTTATAAATAAAATTGATTGATTGATTGATTGATTGATTGACGTCTTTGTTAAAGGCTCTGTTATGGGGAAAGACAATAAATCATAAAAAAAAATTAAACATTCCAGGAAAAGTGTATTACATCACCTTAATGTATTTCTCTTCCTGACACTGGGAACTGATAAGTCCCATTTGCAAAAGCTGATAAGGAGTGTGGCTGCCAGTCTGCAGATGATAATCAATCCACACAGATGCACATGGGTTAGGGGGGGGTACTTGGCGACATGGAAGAAAGATGTAGTTAACACAGAGGAGGTGCAGTGTGAAATGACAAGGATACCATCTTCATCAAGTATGTGAAACACATTATAGATACAAGTCACAGCTATCAAACGTCACATAGCACTATGCTTGGAATTCCTCCATCACACTGCTTTCACAACCCTCTTACAAAAAATAACTACCTGTTTTGCTGTCCTTGAGATAGGTTTGTGAGCCTGACAAGTTGTCCAGGAGAAATGTGTACAACGTATTGAATTATACATGCACATATTGGCTTGACATGCTGACGTATTGCGGTAAGCGTGTTGTGTCATTTCCGGTGTTTCTGTGACAGCGTCTCTGTGCTGCTCTAGCGAACTTCTACCAGCTTGCTTTCTGCTTTTCCTCACTTCAGTTGCTTAACATCTAATTCAAGTCTTATCCCACACTAGTTCTGTTTAAGCACTTATAGCTCGGTAACACTTTACAATAAGGTACACAAAATTAGAGTAGTTACTGAGGAACTAATGAGGAACTAGGAACTAATGAGGAACTAATGAGTAGTTACTGAGGAACTAATGAGTAGTTACTGAGGAACTACGGTCCACAAAATTAGAGTAGTTACTGAGAAACGAATGAGGAACTAATGAGGAACGAATGGGGAACTAACTATTAGTTAATGGTCAGTTCCTCAGTAACTCACGATCAAATTTCAGAGGAGTATTTACTGAGGAACTAAGGTACACAAAATTAGAATAGTTACTGAGGAACTAATGAGGAACTATTGAGTAGTTACTGAGGAACTACGGTACACAAAATTAGAGTAGTTACTGAGGAACGAATGAGGAACTA
>NC_065511.1:4218094-4221226 GCF_006386435.1 Epinephelus moara
TTAGTTCCTCATTAGTTCATCAGTAACTACTCTAATTTTGTGTACCGTAGTTCCTCAGTAACTACTTATTAGTTCCTCATTAGTTCCTCAGTAACTACTTTAATTTTGTGTACCTTATTGTAAAGTGTTACCCATTAGCTTAACAATTAGCGATGGCTTCTCCTTCTGCTCGTTCTTGCTCAGTGTGCGAGATGTTTAGCTATGCCTCTGCCTCCTTTAGCGACACTGGTAATTGTAACAAGTGTAGTTTATTTGCTGCGTTGGAGGCAAGGCTCAGTGAATTAGAAGCGTGGATCCGCACCATGGAAAATCACTCGCTGCGGTAGTTAGCCAGCCCTCTGTAGCAGGTGTGGAGCCACATAGCATTGCCTCTGCTCACGGTCCCCCAGTAACCCCCGTGCAGCCGGGAGGCTGGGTAACTGTCCAGGAGAAGCCCATGGTTCATCACCAGCCTGTTCATGTTTCTAACTGCTTTTCCCCACTCAGTGACACACCCGCTGAGGAGAAAACTGATCATTGGCAGCTCTATTCTGAGGAACTTGAAGTTAGCAACACCAGCGGCCATAGTCAGATGTATCCCTGGGGCCAGAGCGGGCGACACTGAGTCAAATTTAAAACTGCTGGCTTAGGCTAAACGTAGATTTAATAAGATCCTTATTCACGTCGGCGATAATGACATCTGGTTACGCCAATCAGAGGTCACTAAAATTAATGTTGCCTCGGTGTGGGAATACGCAAAAACTATGTCGGACTCCGTAGTTTTCTCTGGACCCCTCCCAAATCTGACCACTGATGACATGTTTAGCCGCATGTCATCATTTAATCGCTGGCTGTCCAGGTGGTGTCCAGCAAACAATGTGGGTTTCATTAACCATTGGCAAACTTTCTGGGGAAAACCTTGTCTTATTAGGAGAGACAGCATTCATCCCACTTTGGATGGAGCTGCTCTCATATCTAGAAACCTGGCCAAGTTTATTAGTAATTCAAAACCCTGACAACCCAGAGTTGAGACCAGGCCTCTGAGTCACAGTCCTATACGCTTCTCGGAGCTTCTAGTGCAGTTACCCACCCATAGTTTTATACAAACGGTGTCTGTCCCCCGACCACCTAAATTATCTAAATCTAAAATTAAACAAAGAGGAGCTGTGCATAACAACCTAATAAAAATTAAAACCTCTTATGTGACAGAAAGACAAAACAGGAAAATTAAATGCGGACTGTTAAATATCAGGTCTCTGTCATCGAAAGAAGTGTTAATAAACCAATTAATATCAGATAATCATATTGATTTACACAGCCTCCCTGAAACCTGGCTCTGTCAAGATGAATATGTCAGTCTAAATGAATCCACTCCTCCCAGTCATAATAATACCCACATTCCTCGAGGCAGCGGCCGAGGAAGGGGAGTTGCAGCCATTTTTAACTCTAGTCTGTTAATCAGCCCTAAACCTAAACTAGATTATAATTCATTTGAAAGCCTTGTTCTTAGTCTTTTACATCCGACCTGGAAAACCCCGCAGCAACTTTTATTTGTTATAGTGTACCATGCTCCTGGCCCGTATTCTGAATTTGTATCTGAATTCTCAGAGTTTTTATCCAGTTTAGTTATTAAATCAGATAAAGTTATTATTGTAGGCGATTTTAACATTCATGCTGACGTTGATAATGACTCCCTGGTTACTGCGTAACGCAGTATTAGACTCCATTGGCTTCAGTCAGGGTGTACATAAACCCACTCACTGTTTTAACCATACCCTCGATCTAGTTCTGACGTATGGAATTGAAATTGATAACCTAACAGACTTTCCACAGAATCCCTCGCTATCAGATCATTATTTGATTACTTTTGATTTCTTTTTACTCAATTACACGCCACTCAGCAACAGTTACTATACTAGATGTTTATCAGATAGTGCTGTCGCAAAATTTAAGGAAATGATTCCTTCGTCGTTAAATTTAATACCATGTTTTCTGTAACAGAGGTTTCCCGTACCGACTTTAAACTCTCCCGAATTGATCATCTTGTCGATAGCGCCGTAGGCTCGCTGCGAACAACACTCGACTCCGTAGCACCTCTTAAAAAGAAGTTAATAAAGCAAAGAAAGTTCGCTCCTTGGTATATCTCTCAAACCGGTAAGTTAAAACAAATATCGCGAAAATTTGAAAGGAATTGGGGATTAACCAAACTGGAAGAATCTTATTTAGTCTGGGCAGACAGTCTCAAAATGTATAAGAGGGGCCTCCACAATGCCAGAGCAAACTATTACTCAGCTTTAATAGAAGACAATAAGAACAACCCCAGGTTTCTTTTCAGCACTGTAGCCAGGCTGACTGAGAGCCACAGCTCTATTGAGCCTTGTATTCCTTTAGCCCTTAGCAGTAATGATTTTATGAGCTTTTTTAATGACAAAATTCTAACTATTAGAGGCAAAATTCATGACCTCCTGTCCTCAGATAGTACCTATCTGTCCTCAAACACAGTTGTAAGACCTAATATATATTTAGATTGCTTCTCCCCGATTTCTCCTCAACAATTGACCGCAGTGATTGCTTCTCCCCGATTTCTCCTCAACAATTGACCGCAGTGATTTCTTTATCTAAATCATCAACGTGTCTCTTAGACCCCATCCCAACTAGGCTACTTAAGGAAGTCTAACCTTTAGTTAACACTCACTTATTAGACATGATCAATATATCTTTATTAACAGGATATGTACCACAGTTTTTTAAGGTAGCTGTAATTAAACCTCTCCTAAAAAAGCCCACCCTGGATTCAGAGGTGTTAGCCAACTATAGACCAATATCTAATCTTCCCTTTCTTTCAAAGATCCTTGAGAAAGTAGTTGCGGACCAGCTGTGTGATTTTCTCCATGATAATAATTTATTTGAAGAATTTCAGTCAGGATTTAGAGTGCATCATTGCACTGAGATAGCACTGAGATAGATAGTTGAAATTACAAATGATCTTTTGATTGCTTCAGACAAAGGACTCGTCTCTGTACTTGTTTTACTAGATCTTAGTGCGGCATTTGACACAATTGACCATCAAATTCTGCTACAGATACTGGAACACTTAATTGGCCTAAAAGGTTCTGCACTAAGCTGGTTTAAATCTTATTTATCTGAGCGTTT
>NC_065511.1:4221808-4223667 GCF_006386435.1 Epinephelus moara
TGCGCTCTGAGAATGCAGGGTTACTCGTGGTCCCTAAAGTCACCAAAAGTAGATCAGGAGCCAGAGCTTTCAGCTATCAGGCTCCTCTCCTGTGGAATCATCTTCCTGTTGCGGTCCGGGAGGCAGACACCGTCTCCACATTTAAGACTAGACTTAAGACTTTCCTCTTTGATAAAGCTTATAGTTATGGCCGGCTCAGGCTTGCCTTGTACCAGCCCCAGGTTAGGCTGACTTAGGCCTAGTCTGCCGGGGGACCTCCTATAATACACCGGGCACCTTCTCTCCTTCTCTCTCTCTCTCCCCCCCCCCCCTCTCTCTCTCTCATTAATTTCTCTAATGTCCTGTTACTGCATCTTGCTAACTCGGCCATACTGCATGTGTGGCGAGGTTGAAGGAGCTTTAAAATTTAGATAAAATGTTATAAAACCAACAACGCCACCTAGGTTAAAAGAGCCTAGGACTCTAATTTTAAAAAGGCAACACAGGTTCTTATTTACAATCAGGGTTGAGCAGAGTTAAAAACCACAAATCCAAATAAAAGTTAAATACAAGATTTATTATAAGAAAGTAATAAAGTAAAATAAAAACCCCAGCCCAAAGTCTCTCCCGGCAGTCCAACTGTCCGGTGTACTGGTCCCACTCTAACCCGAAGGTGGCAGACCCCAGACCTTGAAGGTGGCGACGGGCAATCAGTCACTCGTCGGTTGGAGACACATAAGAGAGAGAAAATCCCGGGATAAGTAGGCTAATCAACTAAAATTGTTCAACAATTAAAGACGGGAAATCTTGATTGAAATGGTTTAAAATAGGCAGAAAGGGTACTTAGCTGCAAGAGGGATGCATCGTGATTACACCCCTCTGCTTCTCCACGTGGCTTCCCCTCAACTGCTGCCGATGAATTCCCTTCATCCGCTGTCCACCCTCTGGTCCCGCGGTCCCACGGTCCACTACTGGATCTGTTGGGAGGTACACCAAAACACAGCCGCCAGTCTCCCGCCAACACACCAGCACCAATATTCCTCCGACCCACACCTGCCTGGCCCCGCAGCCGGCCTTCTATGTCCGCCGCTCAACACGTGCAAACAAAACAACACTCATGTTCTGGAGTTATAAGGCCAAACGGACACAGGCTGCGCTTCAGGTGTGTGGTTGTTCTCCTGTGGTGGCGGCGGTCTCCTCTCGCCGTCTGGCCCTTCGCTGAGGTCCTCTGCCTTCTTTCTCTCTTCTCCATGCTGCTTTCCTGCTGCTTAAAAAGGAATGTCACCTGCGCTCGCTACCACCTGTGGCTCGTTGTGCTGATTGCTGCCGGGGGCGAGTCCGTGTGCAGTTCAATGTCAGTTTGGACTTGAAAACTCTGCATGCAGTTCAACATAACTCTAACTGAAATAATCCAAATAAAAAAACAAGGGAACACAACATTTCATAAACATAATGAACACAGTAAAATAAACAAAGTAACACAACATGCAAATAAAGTAATATTTCATAAACTTAACTAAAACACAGAAAACACACAACATGCAACATCCTATGAACTGACCCTGTCACACGTCACTAACTCGGCTTCTTCTCCGGAGCCTTTGTGCTCCACTGTCTCGCAGATTGACTTATATCGCAGCGGTGCCTGGATAGTGTGACGTGTGTGGTTGTGCTGTTGCCGTGGTCCTGCCATATGCCTCCTGCTGCTGCTGTTATCATTAGTCATACTTCTTCTGTTATTATACACATATGATTATTGTCACATATGTATACTATCAGATATTAATATATACTTTCAACGTATTGTACCACAATAGCCGTAATTATAATTCTAATATTATTACTTTCATTATTGTTGTTGTAAGCTACTGTCATTACCG
>NC_065511.1:4226548-4235036 GCF_006386435.1 Epinephelus moara
ATGCTAGTCAAAACAGGAATGACAGACCTTGGAGATGACTCTGGCTGATACTTTTCAATTTCAAGATGTGTTTGACCATGCCACCGGCTATTTAAGATCGCCGGTATGTTTAAGGAAGCGGCATGGGGTCTGTCTCATCTCTGACAGGCACCTGAGTGATGACGTCTAGGGCTACTATTTAAGAGTTCATCAATTTGACTGAGCTTTAGTGTGGCAGCTTTAACTAACTCCTTGATTGGTGAGCGTGGTGGAGGGGGGGAGGGTTGGGACGTTGGCTCCTTGGTGGTTGTGATGAAGGGCAGGAGGGGGGTTGTTGGATCCCTGACTGGGACAGGGACATCCTCTGAATGCCTTGGGTGATGTGGAGCAAAGGGTCAGGTGAAGGGGGAGAGATGCAGGCTGTGCAGCTCACAGATTTTGCCATCTTGTCCTTGTCCTAATCACAGGTTTCCAGTCACAGACACAGCAAAAGGCTTGCACTGTGCCTCAGCCCTGCTCACACAGTACTAAAGTGGTGAAAAAGTGCTGAAAATATGGCAGTAGTCCTCTGTATCTTTCACAAATTAAAGTCCCAGTGCTTTATAAGTATCCAGGATCTTACTTTCTGTGGCTTTTAGCAGGAAAAAAAAACAAGTATATCCACAAAAGAATGTAAGCAAAGCGGAGCGCAAGCAGCAGAGCGTCTGCACTATCTATTGCACGTCTGTCCGTCCTGGAAGAGGGATCCCTCAGTTGCTCTTCCTGAGGTTTCTACTGTTTTTTTCCCCCATTAAAGGGTTTTTTTGGGGAGTTTTTCCTTATCCGCTGTGAGGGTCCTAAGGACTGAGGGATGTCGTATCCTGTAAAGCCCTGTGAGGCAAATTGTGATTTGTGATGTTGGGCTTTATAAATAAAATTGAATTGAATTGAATTGAATTAAGTTTTATATGACTTCAAAATGTCTCTATTTCTTGCTAATATTACATGACGCACACAGGTAAATGTGGTGATATTATGATTGATAATCTTTGCAAAATATTTAATAAATAGCTAACATTTTTTCTCCTTCATGTTAAAACATTAGGAAAAACACTGATTCATTTCCACAACTTACTTATTTACAGTGTAAATATAGCGTACATTAACTATCAATTTGTTATAAAATCATCACTAAACATACATAGGTTCTAATGGCAAATTTCAGCATAGGAATGATTTTTGCCATCTTGTGGAATAAAAGATAGATTTTTCATAACTATTTCCAAAAAATATCAGAAGCTTTTAAGAAATTTAAAAGGGAAAAAAAGGGTTAACTTAAATTAACACTTCCGGCTGCGCATGGAGTAGGTGTGTGCGATAGCCTCTGCTCACAATCAACTTAATTTATGTACTAAAATCACCTTAAGTCTGTAGCAGCATATTTGTATTTACCTATTGAGTTTTTTGTGGCTGCCCGCGGCTTGGATGGCGAAAACTAGGTCTGGTAAGCAGACCAAGATTGAACTTTCAAACAAATCTGCTCCTGCTGCTGCGTGCCACGCCAACGCCGAGCTGACAACAGCGTGTACTACAATGAGGGGCACGGACACTGCAGCTCAACCTTCGCTATCTGCAATATTAGCTGCTATAGAAAATGAAGGTGGAGAAGTGAGGAAATTAATTGAAGACACCAGGCAGTCCATCACTACTCGTCTGGATTCTCTGGAAAACTCCCTCGCTCTCGTGAAAAAGGAGCAATCAGCGGTCACGGAGAAAGTTGATGGGATTGCCAAAGCGGTGTCAAACCACAACACCCGCCTGGATGCACTAGAGAAGACCTGCAAAGAGCTACAGGTTGCTAACGACACTCTCCGCTGGAAAGTGAGTGATTTGGAGGGCCGCTCCAGGCGGCTGAATCTAAAGTTTGTGGGAATCCCCGAAGGTGCAGAAAAGGGTTGTCCTACTGCTTTTGTTGAGGATATGATTAACAAGCTTTTTGACCAGAATGCTTTCACAAGGCCCGTGGAGATTGACAGAGCGCATCGTATCCTGAAACCCCGCCCGGTGGCGGGTGAAAGACCCCGCACAATCATTGCCAAAATGCACCGCTACCAAGACAGGGAGCTGATCCTGCGACGGAGCCGCGAGAGGAAGGAGCCGCTGTTTTACAAGGATCCGCTGCACCACATGGAATCCAGGGTCTACATCTTCCCAGACTATACAGCCGAGGTGATGAATCAACGTCAAGCTTTTAGTGCTGTCATTAAGTCTCTTCGTGAGGCTAAAGTGAAAACGACTCTTTGCTTTCTGGCTAAGCTGTATGTGGAGCATAATGGTCAGACTAGTATATTGTGTCACCTGCTGATGCCAAGAAGTTCGCTGACTCCCTGTATGCAGTCTCCCCGCTTCCCAGCTGACTTTACTATCATATGGATGGGTTCCTGGTAACAATCATAAGTTGATGGACGATCTACTCTACTGGTAACAGACACTGACTGATATCTTCAGAACTCTTGTTCTTACTAGTTTTCTTTCCCCCTTCTCTTCTTTTTCTCCCTTATTTTTAATGAATGGTGATTTATATATTATTCAGCCTCTGAGCATATAGGCTAAAACAATTAGAGGGTTATCACCACAATGGTGTTGATTGTTAGTATCATTGTGGTTGGCCCATATTGCTGCCTTTCTGTCTCCAGTAGATGGGGGTGTGGTCAAGCTGGTAGGTCTTGGGGTGGGATGGGGGGGGCAGGGTGGATGTTTTGTGTGCCAGACTGGGGAATATTTAATCTTTTATTTGATCTCATTAAGCCTATCATGTATGTTATATTGATCTTTTATGTTTGCAATGCCAGAAATGGTTAGGAATAAATCTGTAAGGGCACTAACATTTGCTACATGGAATGTTAATGGTATGGACAGCCAAGTGAAAAGAGGAAAGGTTTTTGCTCACCTGAAATCTTTGTCGGCAGACATTATATTTTACATTTACACATATTTATACAAGAGACTCACATTAAACCTTATGATCAAAATAGACTTATGTCAAAGTGGTTTTCATATGTATATCAATCTACATTTACATCTAAAGCAAGGGGTGTTGCTATATTGTTTAAGAAAAATGTTCCATTTCAGCTGTGTCAGCTTACTACTGACCCTGCTGGTAGATACCTGATTGTTTCTGGCAACATTAACAATATTCCTATTACTTGTCTTAATATATACGGTCCTAATATTGATGACCCTGATTTCTTTCGGAAGGTTTTCAATTTATTACCAGATCTGAACTCTACCAACTTGGTTTGTGGGGGGGACTATAGCTGTTATCTCGATCCCTATCTTGATCGTATGTCAACACGCCCTCCTCCTTGTATTAATTCAGTAGGTACCTTGAATAATTTGATCAAAACTTACAATTTGATAGACATATGGAGAATTCAGCATCCAACAGATAAAGAGTACTCTTTTTTTCACATATGCATAAAACATATACTCGCATTGATTATTTCATTATTGATTCAAAGTTAATATCAAATGTGGTGCAAACTAAATATCATGGTATTTTAATTTCTGATCATAGTCCTCTCACTATGTCTCTTAAGTGGTCCCTACCTAAAACTTTTTTTTCATGGCGCTTCAATCCATTATTATTGGAAGACAGCAATTTTCATGATCATATAAAAGCAGCCATTGATGAATTTTTGTCAATCAATGATAATGGCACTGTTAATGACTCCATCTTGTGGGAATCTTTTAAGGCCGTGCTGAGAGGCAAGATTATTTCGTATGAAGCTTTTAAGAAGAAGGAGAGGCGTAAACGGCTAGGGGAAATAGAGGTATTATTGTCTGAAGCTGAGAAGGCTTACACCTCCTCTTTGTCCACTGATGATTTATACAGCATTATGAAATTGAAGAATGAATATAATATGATTTTGAGTGATCAGGTAAATAAACAAATACTTAAACTTAGACAGAAGCAATTTGAGCTGAATGACAAGCCTGGAAAGTTGTTGGCGAGACAGTTATGTGGTGATCAGGCAAATAGATCTATCCTTAAAATTAAATCTTCTACCGGGAAAATCCTTACTTATCCACAAGACATAAATGATTATTTTAGAGATTTATACTCAAAGTTATATGAGTCTAATTGCAAGGCATCTGATGATGAGATAGAGAAATTTCTCGATTCTGTTGAACTTCCTAAATTGAGCGAAGACGCTAAGGCCGATTTGGACTCTAACTTTACTGTCAATGAAATCTGTGATGCAATAAAATCATTTCCTAGCGGTAAGGCTGCAGGCCCAGATGGGTTTAGCGTAGAGTTTTTTAAATCCTTCACTGATTTTGTTGCCCCATTGTTACATAGAATGATTCAATGCTCTATTGCTAGCTTTATTTCCACAATCGTTTTATGAGGCCAACGTTTGTCTTCTACTTAAGAAAGGGAGAGACGACTCTGACCCTTTGTCCTATAGACCTCTCAGCCTGTTAAATTCCGATCAGAAAGTGGTAGCAAAGATGTTGGCTACTAGGTTAAGTAAGCATATTGCATCTCTAGTTCATCCCGATCAAAATGGCTTTGTGTCTGGTAGATTTTCTTTTTTCAACACGCGTAGATTATTTAATATTATGTATGCTAAACATAATGTAATTGATAAACCAGTGGTAATTTCTCTTGATGCAGAACGTGCATTTGATTGGATTGAATGGAGGTATATGCATGCTACCCTGAGACGTTACGGTTTTGGTGACTTTTTCTTATCTCTCATCAAGGTCCTTTACGCTAGTCCTACCTCCGCCATTCTCACTTATGGTAACAGGTCATCATTTTTCAAGCTTGGACGGGGGACTAGGCAGGGTTGTTGTGCCAGTCCTCTGCTGTTTAATCTTGCACTCGAACCCCTGGCCATCAGTATTACAGCTTAACACCATTAAAGGCATCACAATCGGTAACATTGAATGTAAAATATCTTTGTACGCGGATGATTGTTTGATTTTTCTATCCGACCCCCCGTCATCCATCCCGCCACTCCTCTCATTAATTAATTATTTTGGTACTCTGTCTGGGTACTCCATTAACTGGAGGAAAAGTTCATTTACACCTCTTACTACAAATTTGGATCCCCTTTTTCTCAAATCCCTGCCCTTTCAAATTGCCAAAGACCAATTTTCTTACTTAGGCTTGTCTATACCTGTAAACTCCAATCATTTATTTAAGAACAACTTTGATGTCCAGCTAGACAAGCTTAAGAGAAATATTGATTATTGGAGGTCTTTGCCACTTTCTCTTATAGGGCAGGTTAATGCAATTAAAATGCTGTCGCTCCCTAGGTTTATGTATTTGTTTCAAAATATTCCTATTCTTCTTCCGTTGTCATTCTTTAAAAAACTTGATTCTATAATTATGCCTTTTATATGGGAATATAAAACCCATCGTATTTCGAAGGCCCACCTACAAAAGCCCAAGAAACATGGGGGTTTTGCCCTTCCAAGTTTCAGACATTATTATTGGGCAACCAATGCCAGAGCTTTAATTTTTTGGCAGGATCAGCTCCCTCAACATAGTGAGCTCAGTGACACACCCAAGTGGGTACAATTGGAATCGCATGCTGCAAGAAAGAGTTCCCTTTCAGCTCTTCTGTTTTGCATGAAAGATTATGCTTTGCATCTAGCTGAGGATAGTTTTGTTCTGCAAAATTCTATTAAAATTTTAAAACAAATTAGGAAGGTTCTTCAATTACCTGAATTTTCTATATATTCTCCTATTTGTTTCAACCATAGTTTTGTTCCAGCTCAGTCTGATCAAGCTTTTGCATTTTGGAAAGATAGGGGCCTGGTTACCTTTTTAGACTTGTACTTTAATAATCATTTAGCTTCCTTTAATGAGCTGAAAAAGAGCTTTTCCCTTTCTCAAGCCCATTTTTTTCATTATTTACAAGTTAGGCATTTTGTTAAAGAAAATTTAAATAACTATGTAAATCCTAGCATGGAGCACTCCTTTTTTGCTATAATGAAACAAAATCCGGGATCTAAACACCTTGTTTCAAAATTTGTAACACTGTTTTCTAAATTGTCAGTAGTGTCAACAAACCACATCAAGTCTGCCTGGGAGGCAGATCTTGGTGTGGAGCTGTCCGATGAGGTGTGGAGGGAGGGGATGGAAAGGATTCACTCAGGTTCAATCAATGCCAGGTTGCAGCTGATTCAATATAAAATTATGCATAGATTACATTTCTCCAAAGAAAAGTTGAGCAAAATGTATCCTGACATTTCTAATATCTGTGATAGGTGCAACCAAGCAATAGGGACTCTGGGTCATATGTTTTGGTTCTGCGCTAAGATTGTTCCTTTCTGGCAACAAATTTTTTCATGGTATTTTAAAGTTTATGATGTACGGCTGGAACCAGACATAGTTTTTGTTTTGTTTGGTTGCTCCGAAGCCCTTTTCTCACTTCCATGCTCTATGCAGGAGACCATCAGATTTGGCACTTTGGTGGCAAAAAGGTTAATTCTTAATGATTGGAAGGCTTCCGACCCTCCTAGCTTCTCTAGATGGCTCAGGGAAATGGTCTCAGGGATGTATCTTGAGAGGCTTCGTAGCAACAAAAATATGTCATCTGTTGAGTCTGAGTGTATCTGGGGGCCCATTATCAAACACCTCAACTCTTTGGCAGGTTAGCTTTTGCCCCTGCCCTACTCTGAGAGTTGTTTTTTTTCTCTTTCTTTCTTTCTTTATCTGTACAGTATATAAGTATATTTTTTGCTCATTGCTATGTTCCTTACTTGATAGGCTGTTGTCGTAAATGGGAAAGGAGATAATTGTCTGGCTGTTTGTCGGGTGCTGTTTGTTAGGTTGTCTTTGTTGTGTTTTGTGTGTATTTGCATGTGTACACGTCCACTACCATAATATAGAGCAGCATCATTTGTGTTTATATGGAGATAATCTTTGGATTATCGCAGATGTCTGGGTTGTTTTTGATTTGTTTGTTTTTCGTTTTTGTTTTGTGGCTGCTGTTGTTTGATGTATGTACTTCTGTCTTGTTAAATAAAAATAAAATAAAATTTAAAAAAAAACTTAAATTACTAAACTTTTGAATTTCATTCTGTCTAACAACTGATCTTCAAATGGCTGCTGCCATGCCTCAGAGCAGGCTGTTGGTACTGAAGCCTGTAACACAGATCATAAATATCACTACAGTGTCATGTATGGCAAGTTAGGGCTCTGCACAGCTATAATATACTAGGTATATAGATGTGAAATTTAAGCTTTCTTCTGGTAATATAATTAATAGTACAATGTGTGTGGCTTGCCACATGACAGAAGCGCTCACTTAATGGTATACTCCCCCTTGTGGCATAAAGCAGAAAACAACTCTTCGTTCAGCAACATAATGCTGTCATCACCTATCTACCGTCTTCCTGAAACCATAATGGGGAAATGTTCTCTTCATAGGTAGCTAAATAACTGCATACAGTATTAAGCTACTATTAAATTCATGTGTAACGTCAGTATGACTGCCTAAAGGCAACTGGAGCACAGTAATCATAACCGAAAACAATTGATGTTTCAGTGAATGATAAACTGCAAACTACAAACATCAGCTCTGTACCTGCCGATAAACTTATTGTCCTTACAACAATATTATGATTCTGAGGTTGTCAGCACCTCAACTATGACAGACAAAATGTATGGTAGCGATAGGTTTTTCCATAAACTTGTCTTTCACATTAACCCAATGCAGACATCTGAAAAATATGTTTTTGTCTTTGGAGTCTTTTGTTAGTCCATTTCATAATGGACTCATGATTTTATTTCTGATTCCAGTTGTTTGAGGATAAGCAATGTATCTCCTCTTAATGTTACTTTGCTAAATTAGCCTGCTAACAAGGTGAAGAACACACAGCTGGACTATCTACTTGGACATTGCACTACTCACTCATTAGAACTTTAACTGTTAGAATACACACAAGAACACTTTGCACATACTGCAGAAGATGAGCCACTTTTCATATTCAGGATCACTACATCAAGGCTATTAGTTTTGTTGCTAACTAATATATGTGCATATATTTCAGGATGTTGTGCATCCCTACAAACAAACAGAATGAGTGTAAACATAACTGTTTTGATAATATAGCATGTCCAAAAAAAGTGGTCTCGTGGCACAACTTAAGTTGGGCATAGGAGTGGGGTAAGTTGAGCCAAACTGTGTGTCTGTGTGAGTGAACATCTTACCCGTGATGCGCGATGTGGGCAGCCGGGTCCAGCCACACGCTGCTACTGCTGCCAAGTACTAAGGCTGCTAGCCCCGCCCGTTGGAAAGAGTGTGGGATATACCACTACTAGGAATGGGGGGGGGGGAGGGGGACTAAATCTTTTAAGATTGAAATAGCACATTATTGCGCGATTATAATGAGCACCGCTTACATTGTGCTTTCAATAAATAACTACTGCATTGTTCAAAAATTATTAATTGTGTCTCAAAGTATTCTAGGGGGAGACAGCTTTACTGCAGAGGGGTCATGTCCCCCC
>NC_065511.1:4235052-4237273 GCF_006386435.1 Epinephelus moara
CCCCCCCCCCCCCCCCCGGGATTTCGTGTAATAGTAGACATTAAGGTAAGAGCGTGTAAGAACTGATTTCAAAATAAAAGCTCAATTCCTGTGAATCACATTCATTCAACAAGTCAGTCAATGTGTCATGAATAAATTAATAAACTAATAAATGAATAAACAAGTAAAAATTAATACGCAAATGAACAGAAAACAAATGAATAAATAAGTAATATTAGATAATAAATTCAAATAATAACATAAAAGAATAACTATTACTACTATGCCTACCTGAAAACTGCATTTCAGACAAAAAAGAGGACTCCAACTGGGTTAATATGTATTCAAATTAACAATAAACACCAGACCAAGCTGACTTGAAATGTCAAAAATCCGTCCAATTAGCCCTGTATGTTATTTTGTGGTTCGTGTATACGGTAGGCATTACGGTAAATGCGTGTAAGAAGCAACTTCAAAATAAAAGCTACGTTCCGGTGAATCACATTCAACAAGTCAGGCAGTCAGTCGGTCATAAACAAGGAAAAATAATCTACATCACAATGTCCTGAAACTCTCTGAGTGGCACACTGGTTTAGTTTTTTATCATTCTGAAATGAAAGTGTTCTGTGGCAACGTGCCATTTCCTTTTAATTTATCTGAATGTAGAGAGAAGATAGCTCATAGATGAGGGTTTAAAGGGCTTTAATTTTAAAAATCCACATAGTTTCCTGATACTGTCTGTGTGGCACTCTGAGGTGGTCTGTTAAGAAGCACCCTGTTACTACAAACATATTCACTTGGGATTGTTAATGACGCTCTTCACAGGTGTACTGTCATTTCAAGTCCAATTGGTCTGGTGTTCATTGTTAATTTACTGACACAGCTCGAGTCCTCTTTTTAGTCTGAAATACAGTTTTCAGTTAGTAGTTATTCTTTTGTGTTATTATATGCATTATCTAATATTACCTATTTATTAATTTATGTTTTCTATTCATTTGTGTATTATATTCACAGGAACTGAGCTTTTATTTTGAAATCAGTTCTTACACGCTCTTACGATAATGCCCACTATATGCACGAACTGCAAAACAACGTGGGGGGCAGTTAGATTGTCTTTTTTTGTGAAGGCTGGCTTGACTGCAGTGGAAAAACTACCATCAGCCACGAGCCGAGTGCTGCTAAAATATGTAAGTGGCTGCTGGATTTGCCTCATTCACCAGACAAAAATCAAAGGTAATCTACTGAGTGGCAGGTAGATTTTGAATTCCACCAGCCAGTCAGTCACTGTGGCAGCTGGGCAAAAAAGTTCATTTCCAACCCTGCTCTGAGAAAGAGGAGCTCACGTTCACAAATATCGATTGAAATAACACACATAATTCTAAATTTAGGCGGGGTCCTTTAAAAACAGCAGCAGTTGGTTTCATTTAAAGATGATACATATTAATGACAATGGCATCACTTCATCTCTCATCATTCTCCAGCACACATTCCCAAACTGCACAAGTGGAGCAATTGGAAAGTTATCTAAAAGTAGGCTACTTCTCTTTATGTCCAAGTGACATCATAGTTCAAACACCACAACGTAATAGGGTTTCACATCATGAACAAATGAAAAGTTGTGTCATATCTATTTCTATCAACAAGTTGCATACCTGCTCTGTTCTCCTTCTGTCCGATGCTGAGTGAAGCACGTCAAGTGTGGTTAATGTGATGTATTCACCCCTACCATCAGGAATACCTGCACCAACACACTTGGTTTACGCTCCAGCGCTCCCACCTCTTTACGTCTGCTGAAAACCGGAGATGCGCATCGACCGCGCGTTGTTCCGCACTGACAGAACAGATAGGCCTAGAGCTCCGTTCTCATCGCATTACAGTGAAGACAGAGGGGAGGAGCTGGAGCTGTCCCACAGGAAAAACCTCAGTGTTGCTTAAGCAACGTTAAAACCCATACATGGTTCACACCTGATCTCACAGAAATACGTGAAATGACCACGACCTCTTAACACCGCATTTCGTGGTGGCAGCACGTAATGGGTTGAAATTACGTGCTGCCACCACGAAAACAATGCCAATGTAAAGTCAGTTAGGATCCTTTTTCGTGGTGGACACATGAATTCCCTGATTCAATAACGTCACGTCAACCTCGTTTTCCTCAATGATATCTTTAACATTCCTGTATACACACAAAAACACGGAAGTGTCCTTGATAACTCAACAATATGACAGGTTAATGTCAAGG
>NC_065511.1:4238471-4248054 GCF_006386435.1 Epinephelus moara
CCACCACGGGAGAGGACCCTAATTGACTTTACATTGGCATTGTTTTCGTGGTGGCAGCACGTAATTTCAACCCATTACGTGCTGCCACCACGGAATGCGGTGTTAAGAGGTCGTGGTCATTTCACGTATTTCTGTGAGATCAGATTGCATGGTTCACACCCTGCATGATAAGATATCTGAAGCCTGAGAATAGTGGCCCAAACATGAAGCAAATTGTGTTTAAAAATATGTTCACTAACACGTTGTCTAGGTTTAAGAAAGAAGAGCGCATATATGATACAGTAAGATTCAAAACCGTCAAAACTTCTAGGACTGAGAACCTAAAACTAAACTATCCTAATGCTAACTACTAAAAGATCCCAGGACATTTATTCCATCAGTCTCAACCATTCCCATGCACCTCTCTCTTAATTATTAATTAAAAATGTAAAGAGTGTCATTTTGTTTGAACATTGAAAGGGACACATATCAAGTGGGGGTGTCTGGGGGTTGTCCCCCAGGAAATTTTGAGCCTCAAACACTTCATTCCCTGCATTCTGGTGAATTTTTGCATCACTTTATGGTGGACAAGTACTTATGTATAAAGGAAAACAAAATTCAGGTAGCAGATGACAAAATAAAAATAGAATAGAACAGACTGCAGAAACACTCTCAGGCATTCTATACTGCTTACATACATTTATTCTTCTGTAGATCAACTTATCTTATTTCATGCTGTCTGCTGAGTCAACACACCGTTTTTACTGTGTACACCTGACCGGCACACGGCTGCTGCTACTGGTTTTACCTCTTGGCAAAGATGAGTTATGAAAGCAAATGCCAAAATGTCTATAACAGGAAAGTAATATTATCAATGTCTGTTAATTAACTAGCCCCTGGCCTCAAGTCATAATTGCATGAGGCCCCTGGGCAAAATGTGTTGAATATCCCAGCATTAGACCCGTTATGCCAGCTGAATATTGACATCTATCCAACTCCATCCCCCCAGCTTGTATGTCAGACTTATGTTAGAAATTTGTAGTCTCCAAGTCCTCTCTGAAATAATCCTGATGACAACACCATGACATCATTGATGGTATTTTTTTAAACATGACAAAACATTATACAACCCATTTCACAGTCTGCGTGTAGTATTAAACATTTAATGTGGGCCATCGACTATTAAATGCATCCAGTGGTACCAACCATGTCATACCAGCTTCTCAGGAAGGGAGCTAAATAACGCTCCAAAGCTGGGCAACATTTTGACAAGGGAAAGACAGCATGGCCATTTCAGAGGTCCCTTGACCTCTGACCTCAAGATATCTATATGAAAATGGGTTCCCACCAGTGTCCCCTTTACAGACACGCCCACTTTATGTTTATCCAAATTTGGTGTGACTGGAAAGCTGAGACTCCTGTAGATTCAATGAGCCCAGTTTTATTCAAGTGTGATGTTAGTCCCATAGCCATTTCATTATAGTGAGACCATTTGTTTGAAACTTGACCTCAGTGTATAAAATGACGTATAGTGACCTCTAGGATTATTCCAGCCCCATGAAACTTTATAGCAAAACTAGAGACCTTGAGCATTCAGAGGATGGATGGCTTTCATAGATATATTGACAGTAAGGTGGTTTCTCAGCAGTTTCCAGAACAGAAGTGTTCACCATCCAATTCCTGAAAAATGTAATTCTTACAGAAATCTCATGTCAGAAGCTTTTGATATCAAATCACAGCATGGATTTTTCTGTGGTGTTCCTCATGATCATGGTGTATTATATCCCTATTCCATCAAAGTTAGCATCTGTACGCAGGTGTTTTAAACACGGGTAACCCTGCCAAAAACAGGCTAAACTCCTTACCCATTGCCAGTAGACCAGTACTCTATAGCAGACATGTAAGTCTTTCTGTGTGTGTCTTTTTTTGTTTTCTTTTGGTGTGTCACGGACACGGACAGGCTAGGAAACAGGTTAGTAAACAGTAGAGAGGAGCATGGAGGCCTATGAAAACTTTAAGGTGGTAACTTCTTTTTATATATCTCTGACTTCTTTAGTCTCTCTTTCAAACTCAGTATAGACTAATTTGGATCGATTTTTGAGCACTGCTTGAGCGGAGATGGCGGTATTTTGTGAGGTGCGTCACTGCATCTTGGCAGTTTAGGGGCTAAAATTAGTGCGTTCACTCAAGTGTCGTGTTTCCTTCAGTGCCAATCACAGCTGGGGCTGATAAATAGGCGTGACTACTGCAGGGTCATTTGAGCAGTGTGTGAATGCCAATTGTTACCTTTCCCATTACATTACTGTAAAAACCAGATGTAAGTGGGTGTTAGTAGGTTTTTTGTGGAGAAGGGGCTTTAATGTGATATTTTGGAGATTTTTGACCATTTTTTAATCAATTCTCCAGTAGTCAAAAATGCTTAAATGTAGCACCAAATCTGTGGAACAAATGGTATCCACCCTGCAAAAAATGATGTATCAACTTATAAGACATAAGTGAACATGGCAATGGCCATTATATACTTCCATCACAATGTTCTCAACCCCTATGCACTCTAAATTTTCAAAGTTTGAATAGTTGTCTCATCAAAACACAATGGTTATTACATATTTATGACTAAAACAACTTGACACACAGTGCTGAGCATCTCAAATTAATGTATAGTGATGTATACCGCTGCTGTGTGAAATGTACTGTTGATTTGGCTTTCCCTAAAGATTCCCTATGTTGACAGAAATGGGTCCATGTGGGTCTTAGAGGGTTAATTTCATTACACTTAATTAGGGGTTTTGACACTTTAAAGTTCTTTAAAAGGAAACTAAATCTGTACAAGCATATCTAAGTTCAGTGTGAATTCTAAAATTCAGTATTCATCCTTTTAAAGAGTAGAGGCACATCCTGACGTTCTCCCACATTCTTCTGTCTGTCTCAGCTGTACGGGGACTATAGTGGAACAACAATTTATGTCAAGTCAAACAACAGTTTCTGGACTGCATGTCCCTCCTCACTGCTGTCAGCTCAGAGGGACACCCGCTAGCTGACAGCAGTGGTATATTATTTTTTTTGTTTTACTACTTGCTCTATTTGGATTTACAGCTGTGCCAGATTGCCTATTTTTTATGTCTGACTTTACTCTCAGGTATATTCAGTGACTTGGGATTTGTTGTGTCACTCCCTTGATTGATAGTTGTCAGTAAACTTGCTTTTTTCTGTTTTAATATGACTGTAAACTGATTATTTTGGGGTTTTGGACTGCTGGTTAAACAAAACAAGACATTTGAACAAGACACCATGGTATTTATGGGCTTTTTTTTTCCAATAATCTACAAGACTGACCAACTAATCAGGGAAAAAATTAGATTCTGACGACCACATGCTCAGTTTACTCAGTAGGTAACAGCCTGAATAATACACACATTAAATATATGACATTTACTGTGTGAAAGAGCTCCTCTGCAGAGCTCCCCCTAAGATTAATGTTCTATATTATGAAACTGTAATCCTTTTTCATAATGTTATTATAATGTTAGTGGTGGTGGTTTTTATTCTCGACTAGGCCTTGTCTAGAATAAAATGTTTTATGACCAGCTGTTGGAGCCCCTGCTGTTTAACCTAAAATCACACACACACAGATGACCCTGCTCAATTTCTGATGAGGCCTGTACAAGCACATGACTGCTGAGTGATGATTTAGGTGTGTCAAAGGAAAGCGGATGACTCACTTATGCAATCAAATATTTGATGTTTTACATCTTTACTTGTGATTTCTTGACAGCCAGATGTAGGAGGACTCTGCATGTTTCCTGTTGGGCAGGGTTCTTTAAGGACAGTAAGTTCCTCACTCACAATAACCTTTGATTGCTAACTCTAAAGACTGGACAGTCTGGAGAGCACAGATTTTATTAAAAATATAAAAAAAAAGGGTACATACATTACATTTGTATTAACAAATGACTAAATAAAAGAGTTCCTGAAGTGAGAAATCAAATGAATGTTCACAGCGAGAACAAAGTGATGAGATAAAGAAGTGTGTTCCTGTTCATGGGATCCTTTCAGCACATAGTGTCCTGGAGTTCAAGATGCTAATCTGTACAAACAAAAACAAAATGTGCTGATATACAGATAAAGAGCTTTCTGCACATCAAATGTCTAATTCAAGGACTGTAAAGACCTTCAGACAAGAATCAAACAAGATCAACAAGTTTAGTCATGACATCACAGTGAAGGAACAGTCAGTACGTTTACATAACACTAGAGAAAATCGATTTAGGTAAAACCAGACTTTTAAAATTGATATAAACGTGTTAGTCTGATTGAAATTGTACTAAACTGGGAGTTGAATAACTCCTGTATGTATGGAGTCAATCTGACCCAAAGTAGCCTAGGCGCTCTGCGCATGTTCCACAGTTTCTGCCCCGAGCTTTGACCTGGAAGTTGAATAGCATTAAATGCGTAACAGAAGAAGAAGGAGCCGTTACCAACATAGCAAAATCTACATCCAGCGTGCACCTCATCTGTACAACGAGTAAAGTGTACAGCATGTACAGAGCTGTAAGTTGTCCACCCTGGTACTAGTTTGGTGCTAGCTAACCTTAGCTAACTTGTTTGTCGGTTGTTTGGTCTGTGAGGTAATAGGTCAACCAGAAAAAGGTCCAATACTAACAAGCTGAAAGGGGGCATATTGCCAGCTATCGTAGTAGAGTCAAACATACTTCAGTAAATAATTCGATTCCCCTCCCGTGCTTGTATACTGGGACAAGGACAGTAGTCTAATGAAACGACCTGGTCAAGCTATAACTGTAGCTCGGAATAACTGTGTATGTAAAAGTAGTGAGTGCTACATGGGGACTTAATCTGATCACACACGCATGCACGCACGCACGCACGCACGCACGCACGCACGCACGCACGCACGCACGCACGCACGCACGCACACCTCTGTTCCATGCCACCTCACCTGTTTCTCCTCAGCAGACAACATGCCCTGCACAGCCACCACCTGGTACTGTTTGTGTCTCAGGCTGCCAGGGAACTTCCTGATGTGGTGGACGGCTGTTGAGACTGTGCCCTTGCTCAGCAGCTTCCTGGTGTCTGATGCTGAACTGCCAGGATCGAGAAGCAGTAGGCACAGGCTCCCATTTTTCCTCTGCTCCAAGCCCACTATAGAGCGGCTGTGACCTGCAAGCAGAGTACCCTCAGGGTTCTCAGTTACATTTAAAACTTTTTAAGACCTTTTTCATACCACCTAGAATGAAATTTAATGCCAACGTCAAGGCCATGCTGGCAAAAAGTGTGCCGGATATATGGGGCAGCTGTGGATCAGAGGTAAAGCGGGTCGTCTACCAATTGGATGATCAACGGTTCGATTTCTGGCTCCTCAAGTCCGCATGCCAAAGTATCCTTGGGCAAGATACTGAACCCCAAATTGCTCCTGATGGCCGTTCAATGGATGTGTGAGTGCATGTCAATGATTAGTGAGGAGCAGGTGGCACACTGTATGGTAGCCTCGGCCACCAGTGTGTGAATAGGTGAATGTGACATAAGTGGTCAGATAACGAGAAAAGCCTATACAAGTGCAATCTATTTATTTATAGGGGTGTAACATTCCATCGATCTGGATTGATATAACGATTTTATTATCAACGATCCAATATCAGCGATGCAAAGTGAAAACATTGATCCATATCATCATCTTTAGCGTAGGCTTTTATTTTGAAAGTCTGTGTCACTGTCAAACAGCGGCAGGCACATAGCAAGCAGCCAAGAGAAAGACGAAAAGGATAGCATTATTTACTCGGGAATAAATCAGCAGAGTGGAAATATTTTGGATTTTAGAGAAAATACAGGACAAGAGACAGAGCACATGACATATATAAACAATGCTGTTACGAGATAAAACACGATGTAATGTTACCTGCCTGGACGAGCATCTCACTCGGCTAACTTCTTGCTTAAGCAACATTAGCTGCTCTGTTTTAACAATGTTCGGCTGAAAAACATGCATGCAGGCTAAAATTCAAATGTTATTAATATGCGTTTTATGGCTGTTTGGGGAAGTTTTCCTTTAGTGCTTTCAGTCAGATATTCCTGAAGTTTTATGAAAAAGATTTGGATTGGTTTGGGTAAAAATCAAAAGATTTCTTCCAGTGAGGTCTCTCTGACAGAAAGCCCTGAAGATTTACTTATCCCATTTGCTGTTTTCTTAGTTGAGTCAGTTTAACGTGAACTTTACTGTACTTATTATTTATGTGTTGTTTGTGTTTTATGGCCTAAAGTTAAAAAAAAGAAAGGGGTGGCAGCATCTTCTGTAACAGACTGTGTTAAATGGACATTTAATATTGCCTAATATTGATCGCACACCCCTGAATTGTATCTAATCAAAATCGTATCATGGAAGACTTTGAAATATCTGAAAATATCATATCGTTGTCCAAAGAATGGATATAATATGCTATAGTGATGAAACTGGTGATTTACACCCCTATTTATTTATTTATTAATTTCATTCATTTTCCATAACCACTTATCCTGTTAGGGGTCACGGGGAGAACTAGAGCCTATCCCAACTGACATTGGGCAAGAGGCAGGGAACAACCTGGACAGGTCATCGGACTATCACAGGACTGACACATAGACACAGCTCACGCTCACAATCACACCTACAGCCAATTAAGAGTCACCAGCCAGAGAACCTGGAGAAAACCCATAGTGACATGGGTAGAACATGCAAACTCCACACAGCAGGGCTCCCCCTCAGATTCGAACCAGGAACTCTTGCTGCGAGGTGACAATTCTAACCACTGTACCACAGTTTTTAGAGCTCTGCTCCTTTGGCTGCAATTTGTCTAAGTTCTTGAGCTCAGCCAGCAAATGGAGTCTGGTGGTTTACACACAGGCAAACACATTTTATTCATCTGACTGTTGTTTGTGACATTACGGTATACATTTTATTGTATGAAAGTAAAAGAAAAAAAAATAGAGCTTGGAAATAAAAGACTTTGTTGACAAATGTAATACTTATTTTGGCCTTATTTTGAGAATATTAAATTCAAGGCCTTTTAAGAGTCCTGGGGTACCCTGTCCAAGGTTTTTGACCTTGTGAAGACAACAGCGTTTCCAGTTGTTATGAACAGCATCAGCAATCCTGATGCAGGGTTGGACTATAACTTTTGTCCACCTGCCACTGTGGCTGGTAGATTTCACAATCTAGTAGCCACTCAAAATATTATCTTTTTTTGGCTGGTTAATGAAACAAATGCAGCAGCATGCTTTACTGGAGGTTGGCTGGTTGCTGGTGCTAGTTTTCAGCCCTGTCTGGGTGTCATAGAGAGGGGGAAGCATGGTTTTGTTTAAATATGGGGATAAAAGTACACATTTTCAGACAGTCTCTACTGGAATACATTCATAATATTGTACTAAGTTGTTCACATGAAAAGTGAAAGAAATGGTTATTGACAAGAACAAACTTTTTTATTCTTGACACTAGGGACAGACAATATGGCTTATAAATAATATTGCAATATTTTTAGGCTATATCACGATATTTTGAAATCTCTGAAGTACTGTAGACTACTAAAATACAAAATTGTGTTGAAATAGTGTTGATGTTATTGCTTTGAACTTGAAGCAGTCAGATGTTTGCAGTTATCACCAAGTTTAACTGTTGCCACTGCACCTTTAAACATGAGGATTTATTCACTGTGAGCTGGAAACACACCAAAAGCTAATGATATTTGCAAGTCCCACTGGTGCTCCATGGTTGCAAAATGTGACTAATTGGTCACAATCTGGAACCCTCCTCTGTTTATGCTATTGTTAATCTCATAAAGTTAAAGTGTTACTGTAGCGTTGTTAAACAGATGATTTATTTACTGTAAGCTGGAAACAAACTAACAGCTCTCCTGTCCATGTATTGATCATATTTACAAGTCGCAGTGGTGCTTTATGGTCGCAAAATGTCACATTTACAGGGCTTAAAGTGAAAAATTTTCCTGAGCCTGAAGCCTGAAGCCTGAAGCCTGAAGCCTGAAACCTGAAAGCCATCTTTTGTCAAAGATGGCTGCTGTGCATATAACCCATTGACCCACACTTACCTCAGTTTTGCTGATTCTTCACTGTATTGCAGTTGTATTACAATGCCGCAAAATGCCGCACCTGGCTCGTTCAGCTTCTTGCACCATGTATTAAATGGTTTGCCCTCAGCGCCCTCCTCCTCAAGCCATGCCCACCTCCATTTATTTTTCACCCCTCTCTCCAATTCTGCTGTATTAACACCGGGTTTAATATATTTTGCTTCCATCTCTCTGCCCTGCTCTACTCTACTTCAACGCTACTTAGCTCTCTCTCTACTCTACCAGTAGACTACCACATCCACCTGTTGCACAAAACGCACACAGCAGTGTTTCCCCTAGGATGGAGTTGTAGCAGCGGAGGTGAAGCACACGCATGAAAAAAAATTTTCACATGCATTTAACTTTTTTGTATGCTTACAAAGCACAGCCTGCTGGGATGTTTCTATGTATCTACTGGCACCAGAAGGGCTCTTTAGGACTAAGTACATACAGTACATTTGTGCACAGTAATGAGCAGATGAAATGTCTGTCTAGCTTATATATGAGGTGTCTCAAGATTTAGGAAAATTCAATTTTTGGGAACATAATAAAAGTAAAAAGTCACTTGACATGCTGCTGTTTTGTGCTATGACCTATTTAAGTGCTTGAAGTTGTTATTTACGTGACAACGCCTGAACGCAACACTGGCTCCGCTCCAACAGTGCCGTGCTACGCTGCTGTGCAAGCAGCATGCTTGTCTGTGCGTAACAGCAGTCTGTTGGTTATTTACACACTGTCCATAACAATAGCTTTGTCAGGTAACACACTACGCCAGGCTCGGGTCAGGTTTTGTCAGGAAAATGCGGCCCGAGTTGCGCTCTAGCGTGTTCACCTGTGTGTTGCGGAACTCCGCCATGTGCGATACAGAGAGCAGAGGAGAATTGTTAATGCGTGACCATGTAGAGACAGAAATGACACGATAACATAACATGATAAATAGTATATTGTTATGTTATTATATGAAGCTTCCGTCGTGCAAAATAATATAACTTTAGTTTATGAAGACATAAAATGGAGCCCTCTCCTCTCCTCTTACTTTACTCACAAGTGTGTGAATTGACCTGGATATGAAGTGTCCATAGCGCCAAACAATAACGGTTAGAGCACTAAGACGGGAAAAAAATAAAAATAAATCAGCAGTTAGTTGCATATAGGGGAAACACTGCACAGCATGCTGTTTTCTCTCATTGTCCGATAGCTGGCGGTCAAGCTAACACAAGCCAATCATTCAAACGCAGTTCAATTGTCCATTTCTGTTGCACATTCACCCACACTCATTTGGATATCAAGCTATAACGGACATCTAAACAACATGTGCTTGGAAGTAGTGTGTGTTGAAACCCGTTTGTGTGTGTGTGTGTGTGTGTGTGTATGCAGGGTCCGATGTTAAGGTTTTTTCCTACTTGCCCTGCCGGGCAAGTACTTCTCAAATCTACTTGCCCCATCTAAATTCTTACTTGCCCTGCCTAAAAGGTTCTTTTTCTGGCTGTGTG
>NC_065511.1:4248637-4278075 GCF_006386435.1 Epinephelus moara
TCAGAGAGGATCTTTGCCTCCCAGTTTGTTCCTGGCGGCAGAGCAGAGTGAACCGTCTTTCTTCTCAGAGGATCTTTGTCCCATGAGAGCAGGCACTAACAGCTACTCTCCGTGTCCGCAATTTAAACAACTTGCAATTTGACAGTCACTAGAAGCACATTATGACCCTTTGTAAAAGTTTCTGTGTGGTACCTGTGTTGTACATGAGCTAACGTTAGCAGTTAAGGACTGAGAGGCTGTCCGGTGTGTGTGTGTGTGTGTGTGTGTCTGTCTGAGGAGTGTCAGTACGTTAACTTGTTAGCCGTAGCCTTGCTGTTTGTCATGTTAATGTTGAAAAAAAACAGGGCATGCTACACTGGCCGTATGGGTAGGAGGGGCATTACGGCCACACTCCGGGGCATCCACGGCACTGGCCATTTGGCCGTGGTATAATTCCTGCCCTGCGATTAGAAAAAAATAAAATAAAAAAATAAAAAATAAAAAATAAAAAATCCAAGTCGGTGCTGCTTGCCCGATCGGGCATGTCTGCGCAGGGTCTGCTGGCCCGCCGGCTATTTTTACTTGCCCCGGGCATTCGGGCAACCGTTAATGTCGGACCCTGTGTGTGTGTGTGTGTTTGTGTGTGTGTGCATGCTGTTTTTAGACCCTCCCCACTCAGCTCTTATTGGCCAGCTGAGTTTGATAACACTATACTATTGGTGGAACTACCCATGTACTTCGCTGAAAATCAGAAGATGATTCGTTAAATGCTAACTCATGCCAAGTTGTTGCCACAAAAGAAAAAAAAAAAAAAATACTAGAAATGTCCGTCTAGCTGGAGATCCGGCGCCACGCCAGAGTACTTTAAGCCCTGCATTTATGTAATATAGAAAACAAGCTAACTATGCCAACGACGGATTGGAAATGTACAACAACATTTTTTGCCGACACTACATATCAAACAATAGTCTGAGACTGTGATGTATTAAGTATCTGTGAAATGTAAATTCACCATTTCTAAGTAGAAGAGAGAGGATAATGTTATCTCAGAGCCTTATGGTGGAAAGTTTCTCCTTCTCTGTGCTGCTGCATCACGTCTGCAGCTGTCTGTACCAAAGAGTAGCGTGAAAGTCAAGAGCGCTCACTTCAAATCTTGGGACCAAAATGTCCCCAGAAGTACACTGCACACCACACTAACTAGCACAAAAAAAAAATGTATGTGTAGATAAACTGTGGTATACCTCCCTCCATCTTACCAGTGCCTAGATATCTCTCCTTTATAGAAGCAGATCAAAAGATTAGACAGCCCCCCCAAACTCGAGCTGAAATCTGATCAAACTGTATAACTAGGCAGCACTGATCAAATATAAACCAAGATTGTGTTACTGAGTTGCCTATTTCTAACCTTAATTTTTTTCAGAAACATGTTTTAGCTTACTGTTTAACTGTAATACAAGATCTGTTCTTGCCAGCCAGTCGCCTTTGTTTTAAACAGACGAGGTCTCATTACGCAGGGCTGGACTGGGACAAAAAAATGGCGCTGGCACTTTTGGCCATGGCGGCCCACTATGATTAAAATTAATGTAAAATTATTAAACCATCATCATTAAGAATTTTTTTTTTTTTCAAATATAGTAATAAAATTAATGATCTCTCTGTTTTTACTTGTTTTTGGCTATAAAAGTTAAATATCCCCATTGACCAAAAAGTAAACATCCATATTGACTGACCACCCCTCTGTATCTGCATGAAATGGTTTGGTCCTGCCTTAGCACACTGATGGTGACGGTGCCTAGTAGCAGTCAGCAGTTGCGCTAGAACACTACAGTCATCATCATGCTACCTAGTACTAAAAGAAAATCAAAAAAGGAAAAAGAGAAAGGAGAGAGAGGAGAGGCAAAAGAAAGAGTGTCAATATGTGACCCAGTTTTTCTCCAAAAAAAGTGGGTAGCCTATAGTCTGTGAGTGGTAGAAATGAACCTGTTAGCTTAATGTCCATAGTGAAATAAGCTAGCTACAGACTAGTGTTAGCCTACATTTCACTCCTTTTTAACCTACGTTTAATCAGTGCAGGTAAATGTTTAGCAAGATATTCATATTAAATCAGTTGTCCCTGCCCCTTTTACCAGACTCAACAACAGATGAGTCAGAAGCAACAGCCCTGTCTCCCCATAACTTTACCCCTCCCCATCCCAATGAAGAAGGTGAGCAACATTGTGTGAGCAGCTTACACTTACACTTACACGCGCACGCGCACACGCACACGCACACGCACACGCACAAATACAAAAACATGTAGGCTATCTAATGTATGTAATCTAGTGGTGGTGATACAGAACTGTAGACAATTAGGTCAGTGTTCGGTAGGATTTAGTGTAATTCATTTATTGGTATCAAAAATCTGCTGTTTTCATTATTTTGAGAGGATGATCTTAATTTATTTTGGTTGAAAAGTTAATGTATATTTAAGTTACTTTTTTAAGTCTTTCATTAATGTTAAGAGAATTTTCCATTTTGGGATTTTACAATAAAAATTACATTTAGACTGTAAAAGATGGCCTTTAGCACATTGTTTATGGCAGCTTTTCATCTTGCATCAAATAGTGAATTGCATACTGTATGCAGACTGTTGCATGTACAACTCACTAGCAGTAAATATTGTACTGGTAGTATTGAACTACAAGAAGCAAGACAGTTGCAAGCCTTCAAAGTTAGAGTTATGTAAAGCTTTTAATGGGTCAGTTAGGTCCTAGAGATGTGGTGACAACAGCTGCGCAGGGGGGACCCAATGTGATTTTTTTTTTCATGGGGCCCAAAATTCCTGGCGGCGCCCCTGGACACACTACATGAGATGGATGGATATAATATCACACACGACACTCGCTGAAACCATCTTCAACCTGAGCCTGAGGCTGGGGAGAGTACCACAGCTGTGGAAGACGTCCTGCGTGGTACCTGTGCCCAAGACTCCGCACCCCAAGGACTTCAGCAGCTTCAGACCGGTGGCATTAACATCGCACCTCATGAAGACTCTGGAGCTGCTGGTCCTGTCTCGTCTCCACCCCACAGTAGGCCCTTCAATGGATCCGCTGCAGTTTGCCTACCAGCCTGGCATTGGGGTGGACGCTGCCGTCAACTTCCTCCTGCATAGAGCTCTTTCTCACCTGGAGAAGCCCGGAAGCTCTGTGAGAATCATGTTCTTTGACTTCTCCAGCGCTTTCAACACCATACAGCCTGCGCTTCTGAGGGACAAACGGATCGGCCGCAGTATGTCAGGACCCAGGATTGTGTATCGGACTTGGTTGTCTGCAGTACGGGGGCCCCGCAGGGGATGGTGCTGGCACCGTTCCTCTTCACCCTCTACACTGCAGACTTTTCATACGACACCCCCACCTGTCATCTGCAGAAGTTCTTTGACGACTCTGCCATCGTTGGCCTCATCACAGATGGGGATGACAGGGAGTACAGAGAACTGAACCAGGTCTTTGTGGACTGGTGCCTGAGGAACCACCTTCAGATTAACGCGGGGAAAACCAAAGAGCTGGTGGTGGATTACCGCAGGCGCAGACTCCTCCCCCCCAACACCGGTGAACATCCAGGGAAAGGACATTGAGATGGTGACATCTTTTAAGTACCTGGGTGTTCATCTTAACAATAAACTGGACTGGACTAATCACATAACAGCACTGTACAGGAAAGGCCAAAGCAGACTCTACCTGCTGAGGCGGCTCAGGTCTTTTGGAGTGCAGGGGGCGCTCCTGAAGACCTTCTTTGACACTGTGGTGGCATCAGCCATCTTTTACGGAGTGGTCTGCTGGGGCAGCAGCGTCTCGGCTGCAGATAGGAAGAGACTGGACAAGCTGATCAAGAAGGCCAGCTCTGTCCTGGGATGCTCTCTGGACTCTGTGCAGGTGGTGGGAGAAAGGAGGATGACAGCCAAGCTGTCATCTCTGAGGACTAATGACTCCCATCCTCTGCAGGAGGAGATAAAAGCTCTGGAGAGCTCCTTCAGCGATAGACTGATTCACCCAAAGTGTGTGAAGGAACGCTATCGCAGGTCCTTCCTGCCTGCTGCTGTCAGGCTACATAACCAGCACTGCTCACAGTAAACTGCACCATGGACACTTTATGGACACTATGGACACTTTATAAACTACAAGCATTGCTGTCCCCCTTGTTGTTGTTTATTTGCACATACAATATTCACTTTGCACTACATATGCTCACTTTTTATCCACTGCTCAACATTATTATTATTATTATTTATTGCCGTTTCTTGTATTTTTTGTACTTTTTTTTTGCATGCCTAGTTTTTTAAGTTTTTAAATATTGAAATCTTCAATCTGACTCTTTCCCCTTGACTGCTGTAACACTGGAAGTTCTCAATTGTGGGATCAATAAAGGTGTATCTTATCTTATCTTGTCATTCATGAACTGAGCCGCCATTATAGGTGGCCATGTCAGGCTATAATAGGGCTGGTATCGTGTAGTCTAAACCCAGCATCATTGGCCAATAAGGCTGCTAACAATTAATTTTTTACTAATTAATCTAACCATTATTTTTTTGATTAGTTGATTAACCTAACGACTAATCAATCGATTATTTTAAAGATTATTTTTTATTACTCAATTATAAAAACAATTAATTTGCCCCAAAACTAAAATAAAAAACTCTAATTAATATTTCAATATTTCATATCTTAACATAAATCAGCACACACTGAACTGAGTTACTGTGATCTTATTAAGAGCGAATAACGCGTTTCGCCTGTGGCTTCTTTCATTTCAATATTTTATTCAATCATTTTCTCATAAGAGACAATGATAATAGTGGCATATTTGAAGATTAGTCTAATTTCCACTGTTGTGTTATGTTATTACTACTACTACTACTACTACTACTACTACTACTACTACTACTACTACTACTACTAATAATAATAGTAATAATAATAGACCCTATTTATCAGATGTGTACTGGACCTCAAATTCAAAAGGATTAAATCACTGTATATCATGGCAGCCTTTTCCCTGAACTGGAAAATCAGTGTTTTTACGTAAGTACTTGACTTAAAACTTAAAATGCTTATAACACGGATTTATTTCTTCACTGGAGTAATATGCATTTCATTTAATAACTGGCAAATGTATTTTTGCACATGCGTGGAGCAGGGAAAATAACTGAAACCATCTGCAACAGACAGCAATTTCAGTTTAAACTGTTTCCTCACCTGCATATGGCAGCTAAAGTAAACAGTAAAATATAAAATGGCTGATTAACAACGTAAGGTGACACATTAATTAGAGTTTTTTACATGAACAGCGGTGCCAAAAGTTGAAGTGACTACTATTGACAGAAACACATTCCACATGTTAATAACCCTAATAGATCATACCTGGATGGGGACAAAAAGTAAACAGGATGGTTCTGTCTACTGCTGTCTTAAAGGGATAGTTTGACATTTTGGCAAATTCGCCTATTGCCGTTATCCCTAAAGTCATATGAGTAGGTACATTACCTTTAATCGTCAGTGCCTGCTGTTTTGAGATCGGTGGGGCAGAGCTGCCTGCTGCTCAGCGCACAAAATGGAGGTGAACCATACGGCCCCCTCTCTCCCTCAAAACTAATCAAATACACCATCAAATGACTCCAAAACGCTCTAGTGGACGACACATGGCTTGCGCATTCCCCACGCTATGAAATAATAATGTATAATTAAGTAACATTACGACACATGAAGCAAATACTCAGAACTACTTTCTTGAGTAAACCACTGGGCGGAGTGACACAGTGCGCAGCTGAGACAGTGCCGTTGTTATTGCTTGTAGCCATTTGCGGTATCGTCAGCTGGACACACCAGAAGGTTTGAGGAAAGTTTACAAGTGTTTTTGTAAATCATGGTTTACACATGCATTGTAAAAGGTTGCAGTAACAAGCCGAAGACATGGAGCAAAGTGAAGTTTCACGTAGTTCCAACCAGTAATACGGACAGGATGAAACAATGGCTATTTGTGCTGGACATCGACCCCAACATGCCTGTGGAAACAGTCTGGAAAATGTTTGTTTGCTCCAACCATTTTTTACCGGAGGACTACAGTGAAAGGATGGAGCGCAGAGCTCAGGAATGGTTCAAACACTTTTCTTGAAAGATACTGCCATACCATCTGTTGGCATCACAAAACGAGCAGACGTGGTAAGTGATCGTTGTGTATTTTACTCAACAATCTCTCTGCTGTAACGTTACCTCCATGTTGAGTAACATTAGCCTACAACCCAAGCATGGTAAATAAGGCTAAAATGCAAATGTTGCTGTGGTTATGTTGTGGATAGTCCGCCATAATCAGCAGTCGGCTTCTTCTCATTAAAATCTGGAATGTCTGGAATGTAGTTCCAGCTGTGCATTTGACTTCAAAACAACTCTGTCTCATAATATTACATTATTATTTCATAGCGTGGTGAGTGTGTAAGCTACAAGTTGTCCACAAAAGCGTTTTGGAGTCATTTGATGGTGTATTTGATTAGTTTTGAGGGAGAGAGGGGGCCGTACTGTTCACCTCCATTTTGTGCGCTGAGCAGCGGGCAGCTCTGCCCCACCGATCTCAAAACAGCAGGCACTGATAATTAAAGGTAATGTACCTACCCATATGACTATAGGGATTACGGCAATAGGTGAATCTGCCAAAATGTTGAACTATCCCTTTAACAAAACACTCCGGGCTGCTTTTGCTTCAGTACAGTTGTACTCCTGTGAGAAGTCCTTTTTCAATTTGTGGGCAAGATTTTTTTTAGCTGCAGCAAGTTCTCTGAAGGAATCCATGCTCTGACCGGGTGCAGCTTGCCCAGACCAAACTGCTCCACAATGCAGTGGCTGCACAGCGCCATAAATAAGTGGAATACCCGCTTTTAATTGTGAAAATACAGTAGTTATAGTAGCAGGCAGCTCTGAAACAGCAACGCTATCTGTGTGAATACCACAAGTGTGCAAGCCCCATTAGTTTAGCAAGGGAGCTGTCACACGCTGCTCATGCAGGCAGTGTGGCCCAGGAGTAACTACTGCGATACACTTATGCACGTTTTGCAAATCAAACTATTTCTGTAATCGATGGCGTTGATTACATTGGTGAATTGCCCCACTCCTACTGGCCAAAGCTCCAACAAGAGGACCAATTAAAACAACTGTCCTTCCAAGCTGAAGAGCTGTCAGAAGTGACCATATTTGGATGAGAGGGTGGAGCTGTGGAGGAGCAAGGGGTGACTGTGAGTCCACGGACACCATCCACAGGAGATGAGTATAGCTGCAGACACATTCTGTAGGGTACACAACACTCCCCTACAAACCACACCCAACACTGTACAAGACCAACTCGTCATCATGATGAATGTCTAAGCCCTGCTACAATGCAACACTGTAATGCAGTGATACTCAACTTATGGCCCACAATCAGGTTCCGGGGGGACCTTTTTTAATTCATAATGAAAATTAACTAAAGGATTTCTTTGTACTTTGAATGTAAATAAGGTGCCAGAGTACAAGCTAAGTAAAAAAGCTTCACCACAGAGCTTGTTTATTGAAAAAAAAAAAAAAAAAAAAAATGCCAGGATTCCATGTGTTAGACATCTTTGGAAAGCTTAGAAACTACACTTTCAGAATCTGTAAATAACTCAAAATGCCTCTCGGGAGACTTGTTCCTGGTTTTTCCATGGCTGGTCACAAATGTCATCAAATCCTATACACACCCCTGCTGACACCTGACCTGTGTGAGGCTGCTGCAACTGGATTTGCGTCTAGGGCAAAGATGAGTGAGGACAGCAAACATGGAAAGGTTGGAAACAGGCAACTCATTTATATAGCAATATAAATATAGCAATAACCCACGTTATAAATCATTAAACGTGGGTTATTGCTATATGTGGCCTTATTCATTACAGCAGGGATACTCAACATGTTTTGTCCAAGGGCCACTTCTGCATAACGACAGGCCAGGGGCCAGTAAATAAACAAATATTGATATTTATCATTATATGTAATAAATGATTACACGTGAAGACTTGATTCACATTATGCGTTTCAAGATGTACCCCTTCCCATTACTCTAACCTTAACCACCTCTCTTATAACCTAATACTTCAAAGCTAGCTAATCGCTAACTTAGCATTTTCTTCAAGACTTCTACTTCCAGGCCAAGGGGCGAAGGAGGCTGACTGTGGAATGACATGTAGGTATGGTGGGCTGGTCACGTAGCAAGTGGACGCATCACGTAGCTACTCCAGCTGTAGTTATACCTAACTGAGACACAGACAGCCTGCCACTCAAAGCGCCATGCCCTTAATCATGCTTAATTTTAAGCATTAATAAAATGTTAAACATCATCCAATGAAAGAAACAATGTATTTGCAGGTTTGTTAGGACCCATTCTCGGAACCCATCGGCTGTATTCGACATTTGACTTCCGGCAGACGGCGATACAGCCTCTGGGGGCAGAACCCTGATTTTTTGGCATTCCACCACACGGAGCGTTTAACCTGGCAACAACTGCAGCTGGCTCAAACGTGATTGGTCAATATCACGCGGACTACAAACAGCCTACAACCGGAAACCAGGGCTCTTCCGCTCTTCTTCCGGAGGCAAGATCTCCGGGGTTTGCCTACAGACTCTGCATTCACTGAATGTAGAGTCTGTATACAGAGACTAATTAGGACCTAATCAGTCCTGTATAGGTATATGATGTGTGATTGAGGAATATGGCAGGTGATGTTGCTGTGTACCTTGGTGCTGCAGGTAAAGCGGGGGCAGGGAGGTGCGGATGAGTCTGGGTATCAGTCCGCTGCTCCTGCTGTACTGAAAGTACTGCTTCACCCAGTCAAACAGCCGGGTGTGGGTGTCACCTGGGCCTGTGGGCTGGTGGAAGTCAATGATGCGGGCACTGAAAACATACAAAACCAACACAAACAACACAATACAAGTCTTACTTAGTGTTACACTTAACTGATACATTACCAAGTTCAGCTTCATGAAGATTTTAAGCCACAACCATAATGTGACTAGAATGAGATCCTGCAGCTGAGATCCTGCAGCTGTAACTACGAGACAACTCATCAGATGAGTTGTAGGCAACTATGTTATTCCTGCCAATTGCTCTGCTTGATCTACTTACCATGATTTTATGTAGGGAAGGAAGCTCACCAGTGTGCATCTGGTGGCCGGGTCTTGACTAGGTATGTCCTGATCTGATCTCAAAGATCAGTACCGGGGCAGATTAAGGCATTTTTCTAAGGATCGGCTATATTAAGCAATATAGCCCCATCTCATCTTTAATTTTACAACAGCCTGTGCTGTTTTACTTGCGAAGCTTTCATGCACAGCAACATGAGTGAGCTGTCATCAACTCCACAACTCTCTGCTGTCTGTCCCTCTTCCACTCCGCTGAACTCCTGTAAACAGGGGCTGAGTTCCTCCCATAGCAAAACACTTCACACCATTAACAACAGCAAAATGCAGTATGCAATGTTTTATATGTTATTGACCAAAATTATGAGCACTCCTGTCATTTTAGCACAAGCCTTATTCTAGCTCTTTGCTTGTTCGTCATCTATGGCGCATGGTATTTCACCGCCCTGCTCGAAGGAGACACAGACAGCGGTGTGGAGCCAATTAATTTATGGGTATCAGGAAGCACCTGCGTCAGCAGAGGCTCATGGCAATCCTATAAACAAGAATAATAATAAATTAAAGAAACAAACATTAATCTCCAGACTGAGTTATTACTCATTTTATGTTTGATCTGTTTGTGATACTTGTGAACTCGACAGATTTTATGAGGGATGACACAAAGTCATGTTTCTTTAATCTGCACCTTATGTGGGTGTTCTATTTTTACATGAATTAACGAATGGTTAAGTTAATCACACACTGACTCCACTCGGTACTCTGCTGCTACGTCGCCCCAGACAGAGTGCCCAAAGTGCGCTCTGCCACTCTGGGTACTCTGGTACCAAATAATTATTTCCCTCATTGGTTATGAACTGAATTACTTAAGTGGTTTAAAATAATTAATTGACATGAGAAATTGTAAAAACTCACATCTGTCAAACATGAATTGGGCTTATTGTCCTTGGTTAAATACTTGTAGAGGCATCCCTATATAATATAATTTAGTTAGCTAACGCTGTCAGCTTATTAACTCCTTGATCATATCAGAATATAGTTACTTTTATCACTGCTCATTTTAGAGAAGCCATGGCAAGAAAACCTGTTCTTTGTTAATGTTATATAATGCATGTTTAGATTGGTTCCTGTCTGCATCCAGGCACGGGAAAATAAAAGGCTCGCTACCATTATTCTGGGAATCACAAAGCCTAAAAAAACACCCATGTTACATTTTGTTAACTTACGGTTAGGTTTCCATTCACTGTGTATATGTCTCAAAATATGCTCTCTCAATCCCTATCAATAGGGAGGCATCAAAAAATAGCCCTCTTCCTTATTACTGTGGGATATTAACTCTAGCTCAAATTCCAAAATTATATCTCACCACCTCCACTAACCCCTCTACAATCACGCACTAATGTAACATTTAACTAATCAATATTTAATTCACACTGACCCGCAAAAAATTATGATTAGAAGCACTTTTCCGCTAACTCCCCAATGTTAGATGACATGGTTTAAGAGAAGTACATGTAAAATTAATAGGCTGTTCGTGGTTAACATTATGTGTACAGTATGTACAGTGTCCCAGACTAATCTGTTAGTCTATCTGTTAATGTTCCGTAAATCTATTAATTTAGTGGGGGATAATCTACTAACATGCTTTAATGCACATGTTAAGCATATGTTAATTTGACAGATGAGGTCACAGTGACCTTGAGCTTTGACCACCAAAATCTCACCACTCCCTTGCTGAGTCCATGTGGGCAGTTGTGCCAAATTTAAAAAAAAATTACCTCAAGACATTCTTAAGATATCGTGTTCATGTATGTACGGACATTCAGACAACCCGAAAACAAAATGCCTTCTGCTTCGACCATTGCCGGAGCTGAGGCATAAAAATATTGTTACTAGCAGGCCACGTTACAGTGGCTTTAGAAAATGTTGTATGTGTTGCTTTGCTCAACTTTGATTGTTGGATGACAAAAAGCGACCGGTCCAGGGTGTACCCCACCTCTCGCCCAATGTCAGCTGGGATACGCTCCAGCCCCCCGCGACCCTCAAGAGGATAAGCGGCTAGAAAATGGATGGGTGGATGGATGGATGGATGACAAAAAGCAATATAAGACCAGCATAGGCTGTGTGCTTTAACATACTAATTAGAGGGAGTGTAGTGCTCACCTGATTCCCAGAGAGGTAAGGAGGACGTAGATCTCTGTGGCTCCGATCCAGGCTCGTGTTCCCTGCAGCCGCTGGTTGAAGTGGGAAGCACCATGTGGATCAAGGCCTTCTTTCCAAGCCTTCTCAATCATACTCTGCACCCGGGGGATACTAGGCACTGTCTTCTCTGGAGGAGGAGAGTGTCAAGTCAAAGTGAATGGCAATAAGTGAAATGTGTACAGGTGCAGACCTGGAGTCAAAAAAACACAAAGCCCTGGTTGTTACTGTTTTACTCTTTCTTAGTTTCGTCGCTCGCTTTCTTCTCATGTGATCAGTCTGGCATAAATTCAACCAAAAAAATGTTGACACTTTCTTGGATCTTGATGTACTGTACCATGCTTTCTTGGTGGTGAATTTTTAGTATGTCTGTTATACATTTCTATCATTATACATGGCTAACCAGCCAACTGTGGGTGATGTCACATCAAGATAGTTCCAGTACAGCTACAGGGGTGCTTGATGGTAGAGTCTCAGTTATCAAAATGACAAAAATCTTGCTGTGTTTTTGCACCCACTATCAACAATCCTACAGGGAGAGAGATACTAATCTCTGCAACAATAATGTCACCAGACCAAAATGCAGAGCAAGGACAAGACATAATGTGCTTTGAATAAACAGCATGGTTGGAGACACACCTCATACCATGGCAACTTACCAAAGGAAAAATAAGGAGAGTTTGTGTTTAAATGAGCATTTTCCAGTAAGCAATTCAGCAGTGAACATTAGCATAAGAATCACAAACATCAAAAGAGAAAATGACACTAAAAACTGATGACATTTTTATCTTAAATTATTTCACTTTTGGATTTTGACTCTTTGGAATAAAATCTACGACTACGACATCATATTTAGCTTCCAACTGCAACAACAAAATATTGAAGTGAATGAATTGGCTAAAGCTCTAAATCATGTCTCTGACTGACATCTTCTCCATTCCAACTGTGACCCAGTGATGTTCTTGGTACTTGTCCTGTGACCCTGTCGCATAAAAATCTAAATTTTACATCCATGCTTCCAGAGGATGCACCTAATTATTTTCTACACTAATGCTACATTGTAAACAACAAATCCATTTTGAGAGAACTGAAACATTGATGTCGCATGACTACTTATTTTGAAAGTATTTCTCATGTCACAGAATCCACTGAGAGTGAAACGTGTGTTTTGGATGCAGAGTGATTGAGTACCTTGTAGAAAGGGAGCATATGCATCGATTCTGTGCAGAGAGGAGAGTAGCATCTGGAGGTTTCTGTATCCACAGCCCCAGCCTTTATCCCCCGCTGAGGAGCAGAAGTGGTCGGTATCTGCACTCAACCACACGTGGACACTGTCTCTGCATTCAGTCTGGTAATATTCAGATAACGCTCTGACCACACCTACACCCCAAAAAAAGGAAGCTCAAGTCAGTGCATTCCAGCAGCAGGGCAGCAGTGTTACCGACAGAGCTTAACTAGAGGCCATCAGATCCCACTCTGACCAATATATTGTTCATCAAAGGTGTTGAACGCTACATGTTTAAGTAGCCTATAAATACAATCATTATGGAATTCCAGAATTGTCTTAGTCATAAACCAGCGGCAACAGGTTCAAAGGATTTATTCAAATTCAACTAAAAAGGCAGCAGTTGTGTGTTCAAACCATAGACTGTATAAAAAAGATGGATGACATGACAGTTCCCCAAAAGCCAAAACATGTCAATAATCACCTGGTTGCTGGCTGCAGTATAGGTCATAAACCCCGTCCCCTTAATGGTAGCAGATGGGACAGTGACCAAACTAAAAACTTCAGGTACACATCAAATACTCAAATACATTTTGGACAATATGGTATCTATCAATTAAGGTAGTAGTTCTCATCATGCTGATGTTTGTTCAGGTATTAATTTTTCTTAAATAAGTTTGGTTTTAACTAGTAATTTTATGTTAAATTAGAATTACTACCCTGCGATTGTTACCTCCGTGCACCAGTCAAGTTTCCATCCATGTCTGTGAAAACATGGATGCTTCACACACATTTTCGCCCGACAGCACAGAAGATCTATACCAGATCTATAACTTTGACCCCAAAATTCTAATCAGTTTATTCTTCAGTCCAAGTGAAGGTTTGTGTCAAATTTAAGATTAAGATATCATGTTCACAAAATTGAGACAGACAAGGTCACAGTGACCTTGACCCTTGACCACCAAAAACTAATCAGTTCATCATTGGATCCAAGTGAATGTTTGTGCCAAATTTGAATAAATTCCCTCAAGCTAAGATATTATGTTTATGAGAATGAGATGGATTCAAGTTTACAGCAACCTTGTCCATTGACCTTTGACCGCCAAAATCTAATTAGTTCATCCTCAAGTCTAAGTGCATGTTTGTGCCAAATTTAAAGAAAGTCCATCAAGGTGTTCTTGAGATATCAAATTCACGAGAACGAGACAAACAAGGTCACAGTGACCTTGCCCTTTGACCACCAAAAACTGATCAGTTCATCACTGAGTCCGTGGACATTTCTAACAAATATGAGTTGCGTTTTTGAGATATTGTGTTCATGAGAATTTGAGTGACTTTGACCCTCAACCATCAAATTCAAATAGTTCATCTGTGAGTCCAAATGGATGTTTGTGCCTATTTGAGGAAAGACCCTTAATGTGCTCTTGAGATATCACATTCACAAGGATGGGACATGTATGTTTGTGTGTACAGATGGATGAACAACCTGATTACATAATGCCTCCGGCCATGGCTATCGTGGAGGCATAACAGAGGGGGACTGAGGTCATGATTGACAGCTGTGTGTGCCAGTTGGTATGCTCTCTATCAATGACGCTGCTGGCAACTGGTCGGACAGATGTATGGGCGGGAACTGCTGCTGCTGCTGCTGTGAGACTGGGATTTCTGTGAGACTGACTGGACTTTACCTATCCAGAATCTCTTGAATCCTAGATTTGACTTTGGTATATTTATTCAAATTGAGTTAAACAGAGGCTACACTAACTTTATCATCAACCTGGGCCAGAAATTTAGCTCTGGATGTATAATTCTATTGGACTTGGATCATCCAGGCTTTAAGCCTTTTAGGCCTTAGGCCTTATTCTGGGCTGAGTCGTTCACTGGACTTGATCTTCATTTTGCCATGCCACCTAAAAGGCGCTCCAACAATAACTCAGAGAAACCCATCGCCATGGCTCAGGTGCGTGAATTACTTGAGCAAAAAAAAGACTTCTATAAAAAACTCCTAGAATAACAGGAGAAAAACTTTCAACTGTGTGTTGAAATTCTTGTTGATTGCTCTAACAAAAGAGCTGTGGAGTTGCTGAAAGAATTCCTCAGGGCTAGTCTGAAATTTAATCAAAAGGAATTTCATAACTTTCAAATCCACTGCAAGATATGGGGTTATACATGCAAAGAGACAAGGAATAATGCTGAAACAGTATGCAGTAGTCTCATTTCTCTCAATGACAAAATTGAAGGGCAATCCAGATAACAATATTGTCATTGATGGAAAAAAGAATCAATCAGTGAAAAATGGTCCGATTATGAGGACAAAGTAAAGAAGCTGCTGTCTGAAAAGTGACTAGGAGGGTTTCGCCATCGTCCACCGGGCCAGGTACAGTACAATACAGAACAGGCCCATTTTCGTTAAGTTCCTAAGCTGTTGGGACAAACTGGAGGTCCTCAGCAAGGCCAAAGTCCTGAAAGGCACTGACATCTTCATAACAATAATAATAATGATAATAATAATAATAATAAACTATTCATATAGTACCTTTAAAAACACAATTAAAAAGTGCTTTACAATAAAACTTAACACTTTAAAACACAAGGAGAATGAAACAAATTCAAAAGAAATAAATGAGAATTAGAATTATAACATAGCAATAAAATAGACAGCTCAGATAAAATCAGGAAATGTTTTTTCGACTGAGGTATGTTTTCAGGGAGAGACTTAAATGAAGACAGTGACTCAGACAACCTTATAATCTCGGGCAGGTCCATTCCAGAGCCTGGGGCCCTGATTTCAAAAGTTCTATTCCTTTTAGTCTTTATCGAGCTATTAGGGTGAATGCCATCATGACGGAAAAAAGCTGGACCTTTCCAGAAGAGATCGACACTGTCCACAAAAGCCATGTTATGGGCTGCACAGATGAACTCCAACTAGGTATGGAAACTGAGAGTGCAGCTAAAGTGGCTCATGCCAGGGTTAAGAGGGGGGAAGGGACCAAAGACAAAAATCCTTAGTGCCATGAAAATGCTTTTTTTTTTTTTTTTTTCAATTACAGAGACATCACAGCTGACCAAGTGGATTTTGTTCGTGAACCTGACCACACATTAAAGCCACAGTTAACTTTTATAAAAATAACTTTTTTTTCATATTTGCAATAAATGTCACATTAGAATCATGAGCAATGTAGCAGGTGGTTTTGATACCCTACTTTAAATTTTTAAATCTTATCATCATACAGTTATTATTATTTAACAACGATCAAGCTGAAGATCAATTTGAGTAAGTAGAGTAAGTAAATATTTCTTTTGACCATGTCGGTTGATACACATACTGTGGAGTGCAAAATCTTCACATTTCTTCAGCAAACGAAAACACACAGAATCACTTGAGTCTGAAGAAAGGGCAAATGTTGGCTGAAATCAGGGCCCAATTGTAGGCTTATAGCCACAGTCTACATCTGGTAAAACAGACTATGATATGCCACACCTGTCAGGTGGATGGATTATCTATCTCAGAAATATATCTCTTGAGTGCATAATAATTGTCTTTGACCTGTAACTTAAACCTGTGAAAAAAGGGGGCAAAAAAAAGTGTTGCATCTAAAGTTTTGTTTAGTGTATATTATATTCCATTTCTGCCAACATATCCCCCTAAATCCTACACACTTGACCTAAATTGGAATTAATGGATTTCTGCATCATCTTAATGACAGACTTTTCAGAATTAACATTCCAATTAGATTTAAAAAAATCTACTATATCATAACATATACTGATATTGGGTTAATGAGATTACAGATTCCAAATTAAGTGCAACAGTATTTTCAGAAATCTTGAAAATGTTTCTAAGTAACTGAAGTGGAAACCCTACATCTCATTTTCATGAACATCTAAATATACTGCGCACTTGCAACCACAAAAAAACAAACCAAAAGTGCACCACCACTCCTTGGTCACTGTGCAAAACACACTTAGCTAGGGTTGGGCGATAATACGATAATAAGGTATCTAGCGGTATCTAAAAATAGCAACGTTATCAGTTTCATTACCGTCATGAAAAAAAAAAAATCTGCCACGCATATAGGCCTATAGGGGCCTGATATAATTTTAAATATAATTTATTTCATGCCTAAATAATGAGTGTTTGTCCAGCACTTATGTATGTGTGGTTGAGTTTTCAATTTAATACTAGGGATGCACTGAAATGAAAATTTGTGGCCGAAGCCGAATAAAATTAAATGCTTGGCCGAATACCGAGTACCGAATACCAAATGCCGTTGTTTAGTTTTTCATTAGTTTTTGCAGATGAACCCCCTCCAGATTAGTGTTGTCACGGTACCAAAATTGGGACCCACGGTACGATACCAGTGAAAGTATCACGGTTCTGAGTAGTATCACGATACCACAGCGAAAATGAGGCAGATGTGCCTTTTGTCATTTATAAAAAGATAAATCACTTTTCTATAATACATCAATGATATTTCAATGGAATAAATTACTTATTGACTTATTCATACTTCAAAAACAGCATCAATAAGTGATTAACATAGGGGGGATCAAAATAAAATAAATAAATAAAATAAAAATCAACCAGCCACCCTCCTCCCCTGACAAATTAAGAACAGTCCCTTAAGTACGCTGAGGTTTGTGGAAATGTGAACGGCTCGTTTCCCCTCTGACACGTCACATACCTGTGTGCCGCCACGGCTCGGCTGTCCAGGTACTTTTGGGCAGTCATGACACCAAGAAGAGGAAATTATTGGACCTGGAGCCGGACTTCTCCGTCGCCGGTAAGCCATTACCTTGTGCCGTGGAGCACTATGGCTGCCGTATTTGACAGGAATACATTCCTGTCTGTGCCTGTGACCCCCATTCAAACCACAACTGGCAGGATTCGCCTTTCGTTTCTGCTGCTGGTTGAAATCTGTACTCGCACAGCTGCTCCTGAATGATTTCTTTTGCTCGCACAAAACTATTTTTAGTCGCAAATGCGAGTAAAATGCTCGCACCGTAGAGCTCTGTGGAAAACACGTCACTGTGTTTTAGTACCGCAGTCTACCGTTGGTACCAGTATACCCTGCAACACTACTCTAGATAGTTCAGTATTACATTCTTTGCAAACCACTTTTCTTCTATCACTCTCCAACACTTTGAAATATTGCCGCACTGCCGACATTTTAATCCAGTATCTTTGATTTTACTCCGTCTGTCACCTCACGCTGTTTGATTGCGTCATCAAAACACGCCGCTATTATTCGGCCTTGCTTTTCACTTACTCCACCGAACACTGAATGTGTGTTTTTTTGCAATATTCCGCCGAATATATTCGGTTACCGAATATTCGGTGCATCCCTATTTAATACTATCACAATTCAAAACTAATAGTAGGCTATAATGTTTCTCTTTTAACTGCCCTTAACTATTGTCAGGAGATGACATTTGGTAAAGTTTTTGGATGTGACGTCGTCACGTGACAGCTCGGACTTGAGAAAGAGAAGAAAAGATGGCAAGCCGTGCATCAAGCGAGTTGGTCCCAAAAAAAAAAAAACCCACACAACTTCTGCAAGCAGCAGCAGCAGATCCAGTGGCCATCAGAGTGGAGAAGGGAGAAGCACAACCCGAACCACCCAGCACCGCGGCCAAAGTTGTCAATCCACTATGTGCCCTGCTCCAGCTGGATAAAGTAAACATGCTGTTTTTTTTGGTGAAAAACCTTGAATAGTTTTGAAGCATAGGATGCTGCTATAGTTATAATTATACTTCGTTTTTTTTCATTTTCAATGAGGAGTAGCCTGTTCTAACGGACAGAAAAGTTCGGACTTGGAGAGGGTGAAGTATTTCCCATTGCCTTCTCAGGATAGGATTATATATGCCCATTTTCGGTTATGCCTTGTTATTTATTGTTCTGTTTTTCTTATTTGAGAAGCCCTACTGAATGCTGTAGAGCTGTGCTTTTAATTTATTTGATTTATGTTGATAGGTTCTAAAAATAAACCAACGGACAGTACCCGTTGCGGTCTCAGGATACGCTGTATAGCACACATTATCGTTACTGCCTTTGTTAATTATTGTTACTTTTTATTATTTGATAAGCCTATAAGTATTGGATACTATAGGGCTGTGTATTAATTTAATTGATATGTGTCGATTACTGTACTGGAAGTGGACTGTAGCCCACAGACAATCTGTTGTTATTTCATTCTGTTTGGCTGACTGCGGCATTTGCATTTTTAAAAAAATATTTATTAATAAAAGTTGTTAATGTTGTACATGTTTTGTTGTTATTTTTTCAGTATTCTTAGGCCTATGTAATGTTTGCTATTCTGTTTCTGAACGGTATAGGCGCAAGCCGACATTTTGGCGACTCCCTCTGAGCCCTTCAAAGTAATTTTTAATTAGTCACGGTAATACTGTATACCCCGGGAAAATGTGGGGAAGGTTTAACGGTAACAAAATTTGGATACCGCCCAACTCTACACTTAGCATTTTAAATCTTGTGTGGTGGTATCTAGAACATGGTTTAAGAAAAATGTTCACCAAAACGCTAGTCGGCGGTGGAGGACTCTGTTAAGTGCTGTAAAGTTTAGTTGATTCAAAACACACATTAAATATGGCTTAATAGAGACAATTTCAAACACAAGTACGCAAATTGGCTTCACTATAAATCGCAGCATTGACAGACAAACACTTGTCTTTATCTGGACACATTTCCCCCACCAATACAACATGCTAACGTTATTAGTACAAGTCTATGGCATTTTACATTGTATAAATTAGCCTAGCTGCCAGCGATCTTTCACTCTTCTCATATAAAACCAGGGACAACAGCAACATTTAACAAAGGTAACGGTGGGGCGTCGGTGGCTTAGTGGATAGAGCAGGCACCCCATGTACAAGGCTGTTGCCGCAGCGGCCCGGGTTCGACTCCGGCCTGTGGCCCTTTGCTGCATGTCATTCCCTCTCTCTCTCCCCCTTCACACTCAGCTGTCCTATCAATTAAAGGCAAAAACGCCCAAAAAATATCTTTAAAAAAAACAACAAAGGTAACGGCACATAATTTGACTCCATTACAACTCACAAGATTCACCGACAAAACAACTGTCTTATACTAAACATGTTTTCCAAGCAAATACATGTTAACGTTATTCGCGCCAGCCTATGGCATTTTACACTGTATAAATTAGCCTAGCAACTAACGTTAGCGATCTTTCCTTGTCTCATATAAAGCCAGGGACAACAGCAACATTTAACAAAGGTAAGGGCACTCAATTTGGCTCCATTACAACTCACAAGATTCACCGACAAAACAGCTGTCACACTAAACACGTTTTCCAAAAAATACAACATGCTAACGTTATTAGCGCCAGCTTGTGGCATTTTACATTGTATAAATTAGCCTAGCGATGAGCGGAGATTTCCTCTGTTCATATGAAGCCAGGATGAATCCCGAAGTATAAATCCCTAAAGGATATATCACACACAAGACTTAAAATGCTATTTTAGTGGAGGCTTTACTGTCTTTACAATTTATTGTTTCTTATCTGTGAAATACAAGTAAATACAAGCTTTGTTTCCACTGAGGAAAATGGTGTCAGTATACAGAAACAGAAAGGAGGTCTGCATCACCGCAACACTGAGCATTAGGGTGGACGAGTTCAACGTTGTGTAAACAAAGGGGGTGTTTTGAAAACACCCCCATTTCCACAGTTAACTTAGCCTGTCCCTCCTGCTGCAGGAAATAATGGATTAATCCTGGAAAGCTATTGATGTAGCACTTTTATCCTTATGAAAGGAACACGGCGATTATTCGACCAATGAGAATTTGGTCGGATGAGAGCATATCGACCAAATAATCAACTAGTCAACCAGGAGACTACAGCCCTACTGTTAGCATGACTACTTTTTTTGGTTCAGTTGTAAGAGAGACTGACGGGAAATGGGAAAACTAAAATCATAACAGCAGCAGATTTACATTTTGATATTTTAAATGACTTAAGTAGTAAAAGTGGCTGTCCCAGCTACATGTAGGAGTCCCCAACTAAGAATTTAAATATTCAAATCTGACTGGTCAAGTCTTGCCTAATGTCAACTGATCACTGATTTTTTTTTGTTTGTTTGTTTGTTTTTAATGCTCATTGATCTATATTCTCATTCTTTTTTCCACACCGGACACAAGAGTTGGACATAATTAAATAATTTGTGGACCTTGGGAGGCAGCTTAAGTTTCCTGAGCATATTGCAAGGACGTCACTCAGGCCAGATTTGGTCTTAACATCTGACTCCACAAAGCAAGTTGTGCTGCTAGAACTTACAGTCCCCTGGGAAGACCAGATGGAAGGCCAAATACCTTGAGCTGCTAGAGGCCTGTAGGTAGACTGATTGGAGGGCCCGCAGGGCACCAATCGAGGCGGGCTGCAGGGGTTTCCCAGGGCAATCTATGCACTGGGCACCCAGGCTCCTTGGCATTAGAGGGTAGCAGGGGAGGAAAGCCACAAGAAACCTCGGTGAAGATGCAGAAAAAGCCACAAAGTCGCTGTGGATCAAGAGGGCAGATGTGGTGGGACTGATCTCCCCCGGCTGGGTCACCCAAGTGAGGGTGTCTGATGATCTAAGACACGCAACACCCTATGACCCTTGGTTCATCACAGATTATGTGTCCAAGCCATGCCACCTAGGTGTTTCTAATAACTGTCTTCATGACTCTGCATAAGAATGTAGAACTTTCAACTTTCTCCCACCCACAAAGCTGTTTTTTTTTAACTTTCACTCAACTTTGCTGTGTAGTGCACGAAATATCAAAGTCAGTGATAGGGACACAGAGAACACTGTAATGGATGACTCAGTTGACTAAACCCACAGAAACAACACCCCATGAGTGTATTCCTTTAAACCAGCAGGGTGTCAGTGTTGCTTTTGCAGGGTTGAGGTTGCAGGTCATGCACAAACATACCCTGAGTTCTGGTTCTGCCGTCATCAATCCCTGAGGCCAGAGACTCCATCATCTCAGCTCTCTTACAGTGAAACTCTGCAGGGGTAATAAGGCCCCTGGCTACAGCTCTCTCCATGGTCCTCTCCATCTGTCTACAGTAGCCCCCTCTGCCGTCCACTCCAAACTGCCTCTGCACAAACAGCATACCATACATCAGGCTGACAGACTGGAGTCTTGTTTAAGTGCAAGACTGAAAGTGTTCAGATACTCAAACATGTGCTACTGCATTACATGTATACAGAGAGAAACCACAAGCTTCTGACAGTCCACACACACAGCAGAGGAAAAATCATGACAACACATGGCTGTTTAGACACAACACTAGTAAACTACAAAACTGGGTGTGAAAACAGGTTTGTTGATCACTGAATGACTACTAGGGGTCTGGGAAAAAAAATGAATACAGCATAGTATCCCAATATTTTTGTGTGGCAATATCGCATCATCACACAGTGCTAAGTATCAATTTTTTAATTACATAAATTATTAATATTATAAATACAAATTAAACTTTTGGTAGCCTACTTGCCTTTTCAGTTCACTGAATACATTATGCTGCAAAAAAAAGACTGGAGTGAGATGAACAGACTAAAAACTTTTTCTTATTAGATAAAACAGATGTTGACAAAGTTTTCCTTTGGGGACATAATTCATAGTTGAAAACAGGTAATTAATCGAAAGATATCGCAATATATTTTATCACAATACTCAGCATACCGCAACATGTTTAAAATAGCAGTAATATTGTATCATGACTTAAGTATCATGATAATATCATATCCTGGAGCCTCTGATGATTCCCACCCCTAATGACTACATCAACTTTTATTTTGAAATGTAAACCTGAGCTCCAATATGTTTGACTTCAGAAACATTAAAATTGTTTAGTCACCTGTAACAAAAACCCCTGTTGAAGCTGTAAATAGTTTTAAGTTCTTAGGCATCCAGATCACAGACTCCCTCTCCTGGTCCCTGAACATCAATTGTGTTATCAAAAAGGCACAACAGAGACTTTACTCTCTGAGGTGTCTGAGGAAACATGGCATGTCCACAAAAACCCTCATCAACTTCTACCTGTCCACAATAGAAAGCATCTTGACTGGATGCACACTGGTATGTAGGGCTGGGCGATATGGCCTAAAAGTAACATTTCTAATCTTTTCACACCACACTTGATTTCCAATTTTAAACATCATTTTTTTCTTTCTTAAAAACAAACTACTGAAGACAATGGAAAAACTTTTAACAACAAAAATTAAGAAAAGCTATTTCCATTGCCCCCTTCCTCCTGATTTTTTGCATCCACGGTGCAAGAAGGGTGGTGTTTTTTGAAAAGCAGTGGAAGCTCAAATTGTGTTTCTATCGAGCTGAAGCTGAGCAAAGTGGCACACAGGAAAGATCAGCCACAGTTCTAAGAAACTTGTACGACGCACAAATCTTGTACATTTTTCATTTACGTGCAGCACTCATTGTTAGTGTTGAGTGGCTCTGACTAAGATGGAAAGAAAAGTGGAAACTTGTGTGCTGACTGCTGTTGAAGCTGGATGTGTGTTACTGAACTTGTGCACAGAGCCTATTGAAAGCTCTCAGCAGTATGGAAAGTTGAGAAGAGATCATCATTCACCCAGCTGATAAGTAAGGGTTAATGCCCAACAAGGTGTTCATTATCTCCGCTGCATGTCAGGCAGTTCTGGCCTCCCTGATTATAAAAACTCAAAGAGCATTATCCTGCTTGTTCCATGGTCATTTGCCAAAGAAAAAGAAAATTGAGAGGGAATATAATTTGACAGTATGTTTAACAAGAATCCAGACCTGCAGCTTCTTGAACTCCTCTCTTTCCTGCCAGGCCTCCTTCTGCCTCCTCCTCTGCTCTTCCTCCTGCTGAAGCTGTCTAGCCATCTTCAGGTCTAACCCCAGTCTCTCTGTAGCGACACATGTAAACCAAAGGCTTAGAAATGTATAAGCTGAGTGTGCATCAGATCAGACAGATACATAAAACGGATTGAGAAAAGTGCAATAGAGTAAGCAGGGAGGTATGAATATATGCCCACCTGCAGAGTTCACAGCTGCTCTGTCATCTAAATGCAGTTCCACATGTTCCTGCAGAGAGAAGCCGTCACTGCAGACAACAGAGCACAGAGGGCACTCAAATCTTTTCTCTCCTACAAAAAAGATCATAAACTTCATTTAAATCCAGTTATTGCAAGCTTATTTCATATGGGGGGGGTTAACAACAGAGAGAGACAGGCTAATGGTCTTTTCTCTGGTCCAGTCTGTGTCATCCTTTAATAGTCAGATTAAATTATGTTATACCATGGCCTGGGTGAATACTCCATTCTGATTGGCTGTAGGGTTTCCATTAAAACCTAAGTAATTCCAGTAAAACTGTCTGTTAATTAGGGGTGTAACGCTTCACAAAATTCACGGTTTGGTTCGATACAATACGTGGCGTCACGGTTCGGTAAAGTAAAAGAAAAGTAAAAATGCCAGAGAAACTGCCTTGATTTTTAAAAATTTAATTTATGAAAACTAAAATAATTGGGATTCTGTTTTTTGTACAAAGCAGAAACTACGGTCAGGGTGAAATGGGCTCGGTAAAGTCTGGGTAAAGCAAAATCAGTGATTCGTTGTAAACACATCATACATGTTGGAAAATACTTGTTGAAAGTAGTGTTGGGCAGTATCTAAATTTTGTTACCGTTAAACCTTCCCCAAAATGTCTGCTTGCGCCTATACCGTTCAGAAACAGAATAGCAAACATTACATAGGCCTAAGAATACTGAAAAATAACACCAAAACATGTACAACATTAACAACTTTTATTAATAAATATTTAAAAAAGTGCAAATGCAGCAGTCAACAAAACAGAATGAAATAACAACAAATTGTCTGTGGGCTACAGTCCACTTCCAGTACAGTAATCGACACAGATCAATTAAATTAATACACAGCCCTATATGATCCAATACTTATAGGCTTATCAAATAATAAAAAGTAACAATAATTAACAAAGGCAGTAACGATAATGTGTGCTATACAGCGTATCCTGAGACCGCAACGGGTACTGTCCGTTGGTTTACTTTTAGAACCTATCAACGTAAATCAAATAAATTAAAAGCACAACTTTACAGCATCCAGCACTAGGGCTTCTCAAATAAGAAAAACAGAACAATAAATAACAAGGCATAACCGAAAATGGGCATATATAATCCTATCCTGAGAAGGCAACGGGAAATACTGTTCGTTGGTTTATTTTTATTTTATTTAATTTATTTAAGTTAGAAGGGACAGTGCACATTAATGAACATTTGCATGTAAATATGCCGGCTTATAGCCCCAGGCTAATTTTCATCCGTAGTCCCTTGGCAGGTTGATCTTACAGAGTAGTAAAAAAAAAAAAAAACGTTAGAAGAAAGGAAAAAAAGAAAAACATGAGATAGTGAATACATTAGTTCACCAAGGACAAAAGGAGAAAAAATACATACCATATAAGATAAAACATAACAACATGGTGTACAAACATCAAAAAACCAGCATGTTTACTTTTTCTGGCTGGAGCAGGGCACGTAGTGGATTGACAACTTTGGCCGCGGTGCTGGGTGGTTCAGGTTGCGCTTCTCCCTCCTTTTGTTGTTAAGTTGTGTGTTTGTTTTGGGACCAACTCGCTTGATGCGCGGCTTGCCATCCTTTCTTCTCTTTCTCACGTCCGAGCTGCCACGTGACAACGTCACACTGGTGTAATTTTTAGTGGGGACGGTGGGGTCGTGTCCACACCAATACCCAGCGAGTGCTGAAATGTCCCCACCCATAATTTGGTACACAAATGGTTAACCACTAGTCACTCCTCATATACCGCTGAAAAGCTTGTGACAGGATTCCCCATCCAATCCAAGCAAGTTTAGCTCAAAGCCCCGCCCTTGAATGAAAAACTCCGTTTTCATTGGCTGAGATGTTCTCCACCTTCCTGGGAGCTCGAGCTCTGTACAGCGCACACTTTTCTTCAGAGGCAGGCAGAGGTGAGCTGCTACAGTAGTTAGCGTAAGTTATCAATCTTCGCTCATTACATCAATATACTAAAGTTATTCATCAAAACAACCAGGGCTGGGCGATCATACGATCTCAATTCGGGATCGCGATAAAATTTTGATCAATCTCAATTATCAGCATGGGACGTTTTGAATCGACATCATATGGCAAAAGTAAGCGCAACAACAGCATATCAGAGTCTGCCGGCTACCGTATGCCATGCAGGCAGAATACGCCCACTTCTCATTGTAAGCGTGGCTACAGTTGTGACGGGAGGTAAACAGAGAGAGAGAAGTTGGAAAAAGGAGAAAAAATGAGTGAAACTGGCACCATCCCAGTGACTACACAGAGTCTAACTATGCGGCCTCAAGTTGCCCCGACTCCACACACACAGCCTAGCAAGACCCCTTCATCTGCTGTTGGCATCGATAGCGGCAGCTTAGCAAAACAACAGTCTATCCAGTCGTGTTTTGCAGCCATTACCCCATATGAGAAGCATTCAAAGCGTTAAGTTAATATACAATGTTTCAATAAGTTAAAGCTTTTATTTGACATTGCTACTCGTTCTTTGAGTTTACATATGGCTAAAGGGGAAAAAAACAACCGTAAACGGACAGCATGATAAGTGTTGCGTTCAAGGTCCCCCCAAAAAAACGGGAGAAAAAAAAGGCCGAATATTCGATTTTTTTTTCCACAATCGAAGCCTGTGCCATCAAACGAAGCTTCGAATTTTTTGGGTCAGCCCTAAATCCCACATGCAAGGGGCTAGCCATAAGGTTGTTGTTTTCAGCAAGTTGGCCTTGAATAGCTGATGTTGAGCTGTAGAGCTGTGTTACTTGTTATGACCTAAGGTATATTTTAATAAACCTGCCTTTGGTTTAATTTATTCTTTCAAGCTTTATTCCTTCTCATCTTATCTGAGTTCTGTTGTATGTTTGTGCTCCACAGATTTAATTGCAAACTACAGCTGTTTAGTAAGTTAAAGATGCGTTACTGCTAACGACAGCTTGAAGTGGGGATGAGGTCTTAAGGTTTTTTTGGAAGGTCTTAAAAAAGTCTTAAAAAGGTATTGAAATTAACCTCAGGATTCCTGCATATACCCTGTAAAAACATTTTGTTCTCAATATTGGAAAAGCATATTATTTAGTGTTTTATGTTATTAAACTTTTATTGTTAAGTTTCAGTGAATCTCTTGTTTCTTCAAGCTCCAATCAGGATGCTCCCCGAACTGGCAGAATCAGCAAAAACTACATATCGTGATAAAAATCGAGATCGATAAATATGAAAAAAATATATCGTTATAACATTTTTGGCCATATCGCCCAGCCCTAAAAACAACTACTTATCCTTTCTCTATATATTAATATAGTCCTATCATCGCCTCAAATATACTCAGAACGTTTTAATTATGCTTGTCATTAATTAGCCGCCAGTTTAGCTAGTGCTAGCTAGTTTACTCTGCTTGATGTAGCCTTCCAGCCATCAGTAGCCCACTTGATCCAACGTCAAGAGGTGGACATCATTGGATCCCTCTTTCCCCTGCATAATCTAGCTAGCTAACTGCTATTGTCGTTATAAGAACAGAGTTGGACTCGGGCTACAAAGTTTCCTCTGTTTTGTTGTTATGGAAATAGCCGAGCCAGCCTAGTAGCTAACTAGTATAGCCTGTGTGTATGTTTAATCCAGATGGCAGCCCAAATAGCAGCCAAAAGAAGAATGGTGGACATAAGGAGCTATTTCAGAAGAGTAAGTCAATTTTAAAGAAAATGTTTTCTCAATTGCCAGAGTCAATAATAATCATAGGCTAATAATAATAGCCTACTTAACTAAGCTATTAGCTGGCTACACGTTTTTCCTCTCTGTTAATATGCCATGTGTCAACATGCAGGTGACAGAAGCAGTGCCAGGCACTAGTGTAGGCAGAGAAGAGGAAAGTGGAGAGGCAGGGACAGGGTCACAGGTGAACTAGAATGACTTGGTGATATGTTAGTTAGGCTAGATATAGTACTTTATTGTGACAAATATTAGGCTGATGATTTATTGTATAACAATGGTTCATCAATGTTGATGTGTGTCTGAATTGAGAGCTTTGAACAGACAAATGTCTCACCGCTCATATGACATGGATCAATGTGCAGATGACAGAAGCAGTGGTGTCAGGCACCAGCGCAGGCAGAGGAGAGGAAGGTTGAGAGGCAGGGACAGGGACATAGGTGAGCTTGAATAATAATGACTTGGTGATAGTAGTTAGTTGTTAGATTTAGTATTGTGACAAATGTTGATCTGATGATGTACTGGTTGGTTCATCATCGTCTGTTTGAAATGGGCATTTTGAATAGGCACGTTTCACTGGTCACATGACATGCATCAATGTGTTATTTTATCAGTTAACAGTCTCAGAAGCAGTCCTGCCAGGTATTGGCACAAACAGAGCAGCAGAGGACGAGTCACAGGTGAGGCCCAGGCTTATAAGTTACAAGTAAATGTTGATATTACTATAGTATATAAACAAGTGGAATTAACGTGTTGCAAGACGCTGTGACCGGACCACTCAAGAAGAGTTTGCCACGCTCCAGCCAATAAAAATAAGATACAGCTACCCATCAGCCAATCCAAAAATAACATACAGATACCTATCAGCCAATCAGAAAATAGCATTGCTGTATCCAGGTAAGATATAGGTGATCTGACTGCAGCAAGAAGAGGGTGCACACACAAGACGGGAGTGCCTTATCACATGTGTACAGTAAGTAATCTCATCATTTGATTTTGTAGCCTACTTAATGAAATAACTTGCTGCACAAAAGGAAAACAATGAGAGCTTATGTCAGGGAATATCAGCATTAGGGTTGGGTACCGAAACTCTGTACTTTTTGTACTTGGGACCGATTCACATCAATACTACCGAGTACCGATTCACTTAAAATGAAACGGTGCCAAATTTCGGTACCTGAGGTGGAGGCGGAGCGAGAGCGCATGACTCGCACCTCAGACTCAGCAACAATGGCGACAAAAACAATGTGCAGACAAAAGTTAACGTGCAGCACTGTTCCTAAATGTTCTCAATAAAATGTTGAACCTGAGAAGTTTAGACTATGGGCCCGAACGACGCATAGTGCGTCCAAATTCACACCCGTTCTTCTCTGTGGATTTTCTCCGCGACCATGCGTCATAGCGAGAAACCACGCATATCAACGGAAACAGCAGAATTGTAGCTTTCCGACAAGGCCAAGCACTTGTCGGTAATCCAATGTTTTCACAGCGAAAAAAATTGATAAAATTACAATAAATTATGTATAACAGAGCTTTCATACAGCTTTGCACACACATCACTCTTGGATGGATTACTCGCGAATGCAGGCTGGCACAGAAATGCCACGCATTATCACATGAAAGCGCAGGACCACACACATCATTGTGCTGTCATCCCATCACGCTATAAATACAGATCAATTGTCTACAAAATAAAAACCTGACGAATTTCTTTACAATCCATGATACAGATCTTGTTATCAGTCACGTCATATAGTGAGGAACCACGTCTTAGGCTTGCGTGAGTTTCTCCCTGTCTATCCACATTTGTAGTCCAGCTTTCAAGTATCAAACTTTGTATGACAAGACCAGCCACTTCACCTTTGCGCACCCAGATAACTGCAGCCTAATGCATGCTGACAGGGCCGTAGTCACCATATACATTGAGGGGGACACGTGCCCCCCCACCAATGCCCAAAATGTCTCCCCAATATATAACTGAAACTGAAAAACAAATATTATCTTGGAGGACATCATTGCACTTGGTTGACTATTTTTCTATGATCTTAGATGTAAATATTGCATGTTTCTTTCAGATAAAACACAT